>NW_028136689.1:87500-107500 GCF_965140915.1 Aythya marila | reverse complement strand
GCAGTCCGAGGGACGCTCGCGCCTCTGTCCCGCTTACAGCCGGCACACGGGCTCGCCTGCTCGCCAACGCGCTGTGCCGCTTCGGCTCCTCGCCTTGACGCCACGCTACACCTGGCGGATCGGGGCTGGGAGGGGAAGGGGGAGGAAGAGGGGAGGGGATTCACCTGTCCACTTCAGCACGACGAGGACCGTAGAGCTGGCGGCCGTCAGCTAACGGCGGCTGCCTACGCGCTTTTCTGGAGCCCTTCGCTTTCTTCCCCCGCCCTTCTTTTTGCTTCCCTTCTGCTTTCTCATTCCTTTCTTCATCGATTCGTTGGCTGAACGATCGATCCATCGATTCCTTGATTCATTCACTCACTCACTCATGCACTCACTCACTCACTCACTCACTCATTCATTCATTCATTCATTCATTCATTCATTCATTCATTCATTCACAAATACACCTCTTCTCGTTCCCTCCCTTCCCCCCTTCTCCCCGTTGCCACGCCGCTCTTCCCCAGCAGCCGGCCGAGAAGCAGGGCAGAGCTCAAGATCGCCGCGAGGCGGGGAAGCGCCGTGTAGACGGACGGGGCTGCGGGCGGCGGACAGCCTCTGCCCTCGCGAGCCCGCGAGCCCGAGCCGAAGCGCAAGCCCGAAGCCGACTCCGAGCCCGATCCGCCCCGGCCGCGGAGCCGAGCGTCGCAGGAGGCGAGGCAGCTCCCGCCTGCCCGCCTTTGCGGGGGCCCCGGACGGGGCCCGCCCGGGGAGAAAAACGCTGGAGGCGAGCGCGAGCTCGTCGCTCTGCTCCCTCCCGCGCCATCTAGCTGCCCGCCGGCCGGGACACGGGCTCGGCGGGAGCCTGAAGACCAGCCGGCTTGAAGCTCCGTGCCCGGAATAATGCGTCCCCCTCTCGCCTACGTGTGGCGCCGGCTTCCCGCCGAGCGGAGCGGAGCGGCCGGCGACGAGCTAGGAGGATTGCCCCTCCCGCCGCCCCCCCGCCCGACGGCTCGGCGGGGCTGCGGCGCGACGGGCGGGGGAGAGGGGGGGAGAGGAGCCGGCGCCGCTCGAGAAGCCGAGAGCGCGGCCGCGCGCGGCCCCTGGCTGCATCGGGCTGCCGCTCGCTCTGCCGTCAGGGGCTCTGGCTCGCCTGCGAGCCACCCGTGCGACTCTGCGTGGCTGGGCGTGTGTCACTGCACTCAGCGATCCGTGCGAAACGAGGCGAAGCGAAGGCGCGCAACGGAAAGGCGGAGCGCCGCCAGCCAAAGCCAGGCCAAGCGGCGCCGGCAAAAGCAAAGCGAAGCAGAGGAGGAACGGCAAAGCGGAGCGAGGCGGAGCAGACGAAGGAAAAGCAAACGAGTGCCACGAACGCGACGCCAAGCAAAACTCAGCGCTTCCACGAAAAGCAAAGCGAAGCAGGGCCGGCAAAAGCAAAGCAAAGGGGAGGAACTGGCGGCCGGTCTGCCGCGGGCTCCGAGTGGCTCTGGCGGCGGGTAGACGTGGCGGCCGGAGTCTGAGAGCGAACGCTTTCTCCGCACGCTTTGTACGACCTCTCGTCTCCCCGCCGACAAGCGGGACCCGTGCTTTCTTGTTGCTGCTGCTGCTGCTGCTGCTTGTGTTTGTTTTTCTTTTTCCCCTTTTTCTTTTTAAAAGCGTGAACGATTCGAATGAATGGCGCCTCCCAGCCGTTCCCCTGCACGCGAGAGGCGTGTGGATAGACCTGGCGGGCCGCCGGAGGGAAGCGTGCGGGCACGCGCCCGTCTGTGCATGCGTGCGTGTGGCCGTGTAGACGAGGCAGCCGGGCCGCTCTCGAGCAGTGGCCGTGACGGCGGGGTAGACCTGACGGCTCCACGAGGCGGGAGGGGGCGGGGGGACAGAGCGGGGAGGAGGAGGGAGAAGTAGACCTGGTGGCTCCACGGGGCGGGAGGGGGCGGGGGGACAGAGCGGGGAGGAGGAGGGAGAAGTAGACCTGGTGGCTCCACGGGGCGGGAGGGGGCGGGGGGACAGAGCGGGGAGGAGGAGGGAGAAGTAGACCTGGTGGCTCCACGGGGCGGGAGGGGGCGGGGGGGAGAGAGCGGGGAGGAGGAGGGAGAAGTAGACCTGGTGGCTCCACGAGGCGGGAGGGGGCGGGGGAGAGAGCGGGGAGGAGGGAGAAGTAGACCTGGTGGCTCCACGGGGCCCGGAGGGTGGGAGGGACGGGTAGACGTGGCGGCCTGCATCTGACAGCGGCCGTCTACGCACTTCAATGGCCGCCTCCGCCCCCTCCCCACTTCTCCCTCCCTCTCCTCCGCCCTTTGCAGCCTTTGCAGTGGACGGGGCGGGGCGGGGCGCCGGCGCCGGTCGGGAAGGCGAGGGCGCGGCCCCGGACCCCGGCTGCTTCGGGCCGCAGCTCGCTCTGACGTCAGAGGCTCTTGCTCGGCCGCCAGAGGCTCGCCACCTGTGCCGCTCAGTGCGGCTGACTGCCTGGCCGCTTTGCTTTAGCCGCTTTGCAAAATAACTACTCTTATCTTTACGTTTATTATTAGTTAGTTCTGTTGCCTGTTTTCCGCTGTAGCTTCAGGAATCGTGTCATTCCTTACCGTCTTTCAAAACCTCCCCCACCCCCCTAGTCCTCGGCTCCCCCTCACGCCCCCCTCCCCCCCCCCCCCCCTCCCCCAGCCTCCTCAGGCAAACGGCAGTTGAGCTCAGGTGGCGGCTCCCCAGTCAGCGGGGGTCCTGGAATAGACTTGGCTGGGTGGCCGACCCCCGCACCCCCACCTGCCAGCTGCGAAGGGACGGTTGGCGGGCTGTGGGGAGGCCGAAGTAGGTGACCCAGCGTTCCTGTGTGTGTAAACGCATCAAAAGAGCAAAAAACAAAGCGGAGTAGGAACGGCAAAGCAGAGCAAAGAAAAGGAAATCGGTGCCGGGAATACAAACCAAAACCCCCCAGAAAGATGCAGCTCTAAGGAAAGCATGTCGAAGCAGGTGCGGGAAAAGCAAAGCGGGGAAGAGCGACGATAAGTAAAGCGAGGAAAAGGAAAGCAAAGCAAAACGAACCCAAATCATTGGGAATCGTGTAATGTCGCTTATCGTCCTAAAAAACCTCACCCAAGCCCGTCCCCAGACGAACAGCAGCAGCGGGACCCACCTGGCGGCTCGCCGGACAGCGGGGGATGAGGAATAGACCATGCTGGGTGGCTGGCCAGGCTTCCTGTCGCCACCCTCCAGCTCCCGGGGGACAGTCGTCGGGCTGCGGGGAGGGAGGCCACGGTGTGCGCCTGAGGCTTTATGCGTTCATAAATACACCGATCGACTCGTCGCCCAAATCAGTGCGACGGTCTGCAAAAGAAGCCTACCTAGCACGGCAAAGCAGAGCTGAGCAATGCAACGCAAAGCAGAGCGAGACAAAGCAAAGCCCTGCTAGGGAAAAGAAAGAGGCAAAAGGAAAAGCAAAGCCAAGCAGGGCAAGAAAAACCAAAGCAGAAGAGGTCCAGGAAAAGAAAAGTGGTGTCACGAATACAAAGTAAAGCAAAGCAAAGCGAGGCAGGGCCAGCAAAAGCAAAACAAAGAAGGGTGGGGAAAAACAAACAAACAAACAAAAAAAACCTAAGCTAAGGATTTCCTGGGGGGTGGGGGAAAGAAAAGCGGTATCTTGAATACAACGTCAAGCAAAACAAAGCGAGGCAGGGCCAGCAAAAGCAAAACAAAGAAAGGCGAGAAAAACCAAAGCAAAAGAGGTCCAGGAAAAGAAAAGCGGTGTCTTGAATACAACGTCAAGCAAAACAAAGCGAGGCAGGACCAGCAAAAGCAAAGCAAAGAAGGGCGAGAAAAACCAAAGCAAAGGAGGTCCAGGGAAAGAAAAGCGGTGTCACGAATACAAAGTCAAGCAAAACGAAACAAAGCGAGGCCAGGAAAAGCAAAGCACGGTCAGGAAGAGAAAATCCAAAGTAAAACAGGGCCAGGAAAAGCCAAGCAGTACCTTGAATACAAAGCGAAGCGAAGCAACGCAGGGCCAGGGAAAGCACAAAGCAAAGCAAAACGGTGCTGCCAAAACAAAATGCGGAGTTAACTTAGCGTCAGTCGAAATCGCACCCCCCACCCACCCATGAGGAAAAGGGGCCCGTTGCTGGCTTACGGGGAGCTGGGCGTTTGAGAAGGCCAGGGTGTGGCAGCGGCCCCCGGTTGCCTCGGGCCGCCTCTCGCTCTCGCTCTGACATCAGAGGCTCCTGCTCGGCCGCGAACGGCTCCCCACCTGTGCCACTCAGTTTGGCTGGCTGCCTGGCTGCTTTGCTTTAGCTGCTTATCATTATATAAAATAATAATAATAATAATAATAATAATAATAATAATAATAATAATAATAATAATAATAATAATAATAATAATGCTATTATTATATACTACTAAAAAGTTATTAGAAATAAAAGTATTAAATAGTAATAGAAATAAATATCATTAAAACGTAATACAAATAGTAGAAGTAGGAATAATAATAGTCTTCTCCGTCTGTTTCCCCCTTTCGTTTTAGGAATCGAGTAGTTATTGATTGTTGTTCTCAACCCACACCCCTCCCCAGACGAATAGGAACGGAGCCCACCTGCTGGCTCTCCGGACAACGGTGGGCAACAAAATAGACCTGGCCCGGTAGCCAGATCCCTGTCCCTGCCCGCCAGCTCCGAGGGGACAGCTGCCGGGCTGCGGGCCGGCTAACTTTTCTGTGTGTTCGGAAACAAGTTTCATGAACTTCTTTATGCATTCATAAAGACAGCAAAGCTAAGGAAAGGAGCACAGGGAAAAACAAAGCGGTGCCACGAAAGGGAAAGCCAAGGAAAGAAAGCACTTTGAGGCAAAGCAAAGCACAGCGAGGCTAAGAAAGGTCCAGAAGAGCAGAGAAGGGAAAGCAAAGCACTGACAGGAATACGAAGCAAAGAAATAAAAAATAAAGCATGACCGCACAAGTAAAAACGTAGCAGGCTCAGGAAAGAAAAAGCAAAACAAAGCAAAGCAAAGCAAAGCAAAGTAGCACAAGGAACAACACAGCATTTCCAGGAGAGAAAAAGCAAAGCAATCTGAGGCAAGAACAGCAGAGGAAAGGAGGTATGGAAAAGCAAAACTGTGCCAGCAAGAGCAAAGCAAAGCAGACCAAGGCAAAACAAAGAGAAGCAGAGTGAACGTAGCGAGCTGGCGGCCAGCCCTCCTTTGGGTTCCAAGGGCCTGTTGGGGGGAGACCGGAGGGCTCCATTTTGTGTACGGGTGGCAGCCAGACTTGGACAGTGGCTGTACCCTGATCGCCCCCTCCTCAGCCTTCTTCACAGCTCCTAGTCCACTGTGACAGCCGGCAAGAACCATGTCTTGCTTTAGCTGGTTTTATATCTATATACATTTTTTTGTTGTTGTTTGTTGTGTATTTCTTCCAGCGCAGTTGTGGGAATCATGTAGTTCCTTACTGTCTCTGAGAACCTCACACACACAACTAGCAGTGTGGCCCACCTGGCAGCTCGCCGCATGGCTAGGGACAAAGTATGGACCATGTCGGGCGGCCAGGCCTGCTGCCCCCACGCGCTGGGTCCGAGGGGACAGTGGCTGGGCTGCGGGGAGGCCAAGTTTTGTGTCTGACGGTTTATGCGTTCATAAATTTACCAATCAACTCAGCAGCAAAATCAGTGAGACGGTCTCCAAAAGAAGCCTAGCATGGCACAGGAGAGCAGAGCAATGCGGATAAAAGCTGAGCAAGACAGAGTAAAACCCTGCTAAGGAAAAGCCCTGCTAGGCATAGGGAAAAGCAGTGACAACCAGGGCCTGGAAAAGGAAAGCGCGGCCTGTAAAAACACATCAGATAGGTCCAAAAGGAAAACAAAAGAATGTAATGAACATTTAAAGAAAAATAAATAAAGAAATAAATAATAATGATAATAAAAGAAATAGATGCAAAGCATGTCCAGAAAAGGCAAAACATAGCAAGGTGAAGCAGAGCAGAGCGAAGCTAAACAAAGGCAAGCATGGCCCTATAAAGCAAAACAAAGCACGGCCAGGGAAGGCAAAGCTGAGCAAAGGAAAGTAGCACCAGGAAAAGCAAAGCAGTGCCAGGAAAGAGAAAGAAGTGAAAATAAATAAATAAATAAATAAATAAATAAATAAATAAAACAAAACAAAACAAAAAAAAAAAAAAACAGCAATAAAAAGCACAAGAAAGCGAAAAAGTTCGAGGTAAGGCAAATCAGAGCAGGGTTAAGAGAAGCTAAGCAGAACAGAGAAGGAAAAGCAAAGCAATGCCAGGAATACAAAGCAAGGCAAAGCAAAGCAAAGCAAAGCATGGCCAGGCAAGGCAAAGCAGAACAAAAGAAAGTAGCAAAAGGAAAAGCAAAGCAGTGCCAGGAATACAAAGTAAAGCAAAACAAAGGTAAGCATGGCCTGAAAATGGAAGTGAGAGCAGGAGCAGGTGAGGCAAAAGAGAGCAAAGCAAAGGTAAAAAAAGGCAAGCGTGGCCCCGTAAAGCAAAACAAAGCACGGCCAAGGAAGGCAAAGCTGAGCAAAGGAAAGTAGCACGAGGAAAAGCAAAGCATAACCAGGGAAGACAAAGCAAACAAAGGAAAGCAAGGCAGTTTGAGGCAAGGCAAAGCACAGCACGGGTAGGAAAAGCAAAGCAGTGCCAGGTCTATAAAGCAAAGCTAAACCAAGGAAAGCATGGCCAGGGAAGGGAAGGCTGAGAAAGTCAAAGCAGAGCAAAGGAACGTAGCACAAGGAAAAGCAAAGCATTTTAAGGAAAGCAACAGCAAAACAACGTGAGGCAAAGCCGGGGCAAGAACAGCAGAGGAAAGGAGGTATGGAAAAGCAAAACTGTGCCAGCAAGAGCAAAGCAAAGCGGAGCAAGGCAAAACAAAGAGAAGCAAAGCAAACGTAGCGAGCTGGCGGCCAGCCCTCCTTTGGGTTCCAAGTGCCTGTTGGGGGGAGACCGGAGGGCCTCCATGTTGTGTACAGGTGGCAGCCAGACTTGGACAGTGGCCGGACCCTGATCGCCCCCTCCTCAGCCTTCTTCACAGCTCCTAGTCCACCGTGACGTTGGGCAAGAACCATGTCTTGCTTTAGCTGGTTTTATATCTATATACATTTTGTTGTTGTTTGTTGTGGATTTCTTCCAGCGTAGTTGTGGGAATCATGTAGTTACTTATTCTCGTTGAAATTGTCACTGAACACTATCACCACACGAGCAGCAGTTAGGGGTCCCCTGGCAGCTCGCCGCATGGCTGGGGACAAAGAATGGACCATGTCGGGCGGCCAGGCCTGCTGCACCCAGCCTCCAGTTCCGAGGGGACAGTGGCTGGGCTGCGGGGAGGCCAAGTTCTGTGTCTGACGGTTTATGAGTTCAGAAATTTACCAACCGACTCAGCAGCAAAATCAGTGAGACGGTCTCCAAAGGAAGCCTAGCACGGCACAGGAGAGCAGAGCAATGCGGATGAAAGCTGAGCGAGACAAAGCAAAGCCCTGCTAGGGAAAAGACCTAGCGGCCTAAGGAAAAGCAATGACAAGCACGGCCTGGAAAAGCAAAGCACGGCCAGAGAAAACACAAGAAAAAGATACAAAAGGAAAACATAAAGCATGGAATGAACATCAAATAAATAAAAAAAAATAATAAGAATAAAAAAAATGCAAAGCATGACCAGGAAAGGCATAGCATAGCAGAACAAAGTAGAGGAAAGCAAAGGTAAACAAAGGAAAGCATGGCCCCGTAAAGCAAAAAAAAAAAAAGCAAGGCCAGGGAGGGCAAAGCTGAGCAAAGGAAAGTAACACCAGGTAAAGCAAAGCATAACGAGGGAAGACAAAGCAAGCAAAGGACAGCAAAGCAGTCTGAGGCAAGGCAAAGCACAGCATGGTTTGGAAAAGCAATGCAGTGCCAGGTCTGTAAACCAAAGGTAAACCAAGGAAAGCATGGCCAGGGAAGGGAAAGCTGAGCAAGTCAAAGCAGAGCAAGGGAACGTAGCACAAGGAAAAGCAAAGCATTGCCAGGAAAGCAAAAGCAAAGCAGTCTGAGGCAAAGCTGGGGCAAGAACAGCAGAGGAAAGGAGGTATGGGAAAGCAAAACTGTGCCACAAAGAGCAAAGCAAAGCGGAGTACGGCAAAACAGAGAGAAGCAAAGCAAACGTAAGGAGCTTGCGGCTAGCCCAGTAAAACCAGTGGGACAGTCTCTAAAAGAAACCTAGCACAGCACAGGAGAGCAGAGCAATGTGGATAAAAGCTGAGCAAGACAGAGTAAAACCCTGCTAAGAAAAAGACCTAGCGGCATAAGGAAAAGCAGTGACAACCAGGGCCTGGAAAAGGAAAGCATGGCCTGTAAAAACACATCAGATAGGTCCAAAAGAAAGACAAAAGAATGTAATGAACATTTAAAATAAAAAAAAAAAAAAAAAAAAAGGAAAAATAATGAGTACAAAAAAAAAAAATAGATGCAAAGCATGTCCAGAAAAGGCAAAACATAGCAAGGCAAAGCAGAGCAGAGCGCAGCTAAACAAAGGCAAGCATGGCCCCATAAAGCAAAACAAAGCATGGCCAGGGAAGGCAAAGCACAGGAAGGCAAAGCAGAGCAAAGGAAAGTAGTACCAGGAAATGCAAAGCAGTGCTGGTAAAGAGAAAGAAAAAAAAATATTAATGAAAAAAAAATAAAAACAAACAAACAATCAAAAAATAAATAAAACCACAACAAAGCGAAAAAGTTCAAGGTAAGGCAAATCAGAGCAGGGTTAAGAGAAGCTAAGCAGAGCAGAGAAGGAAAAGCAAAGCAATGCCAGGAATACAAAGCAAAGCAAAGCAAAGCATGGCCAGGCAAGGCAAAGCAGAACAAAAGAAAGTAGCAAAAGGAAAAGCAAAGCAGTGCCAGGAATACAAAGTAAAGCAAAACAAAGGTAAGCATGGCCGGAAACTGGAAGTGAGAGCAGGAGCAAGTGAGGCAAAAGAGAGCAAGGCAAAGGTAAAAAAAGGCAAGCGTGGCCCCGTAAAGCAAAACAAAGCACGGCCAGGGAAGGCAAAGCTGAGCAAAGGAAAGTAGCACCAGGAAAAGCAAAGCATAACTAGGAAAGATAAAGCAAACAAAGGAAAGCAAAGCAGTTTGAGGCGAGGCAAGGCAAAGCACAGCACGGGTAGGAAAAGCAAAGCAGTGCCAGGTCTATAAAGCAAAGCTAAACCAAGGAAAGCATGGCCAGGGAAGGGAAAGCAGAGCAAGTCAAAGCAGAGCAAGGGAACGTAGCACAAAGAAAAGCAAAGCATTGCCAGGAAAGAAACAGCAAAAGAATCTGAGGCAAAGCAAAGCAAAGCCGGGGCAAGAACAGCAGAGGAAAGGAGGTATGGAAAAGCAAAACCGTGCCAGCAAGAGCAAAGCAAAGCAGAGCAAAGCAAAACAGAGAGAAGCAAAGCAAACGTAGCGAGCTGTTGGCCAGCCCTCCTTTGGGTTCCAAGTGCCTGTTGGGGGGAGACCGGAGGGCTCCATGTTGTGTGCAGGTGGCAGCCAGACTTGGACAGTGGCTGTACCCTGATCGCCCCCTCCTCAGCCTTCTTCACAGCTCCTAGTCCACTGTGACACCGGGCAAGAACCATGTCTAGCTTTAGCTGGTTTTATATATCTATATACATTTTGTTGTTGTTTGTTGTGGATTTCTTCCACCGTAGTTGTGGGAATCATGTAGTTACTTATTCTCGTTGAAATTGTCACTGAACACTATCACCACACGAGTAGCAGTTAAGGGTCCCCTGGCAGCTCGCCGCATGGCTAGGGACAAAGAATGGACCATGTCGGGCGGCCAGGCCTGCTGCCCCCACGCGCCGGTTCCGAGGGGACAGTGGCTGGGCTGCGGGGAGGCCAAGTTCTGTGTCTGACGGTTTATGCGTTCATAAATTTACCATTCGACTCAGCAGCAAAATCAGTGAGACGGTCTCCAAAGGAAGCCTAGCACGGCACAGGAGAGCAGAGCAATGCGGATGAAAGCTGAGCGAGACAAAGCAAAGCCCTGCTAGGGAAAAGACCTAGCGGCATAAGGAAAAGCAATGACAAGCACGGCCTGGAAAAGCAAAGCACGGCCAGAGAAAACACAAGAAAAAGATATAAAAGGAAAACATAAAGCATGGAATGAATATCAAATAAATAAAAAATAATAAGAAGAATAAAAAAATGCAAAGCATGACCAGGAAAGGCATAGCATAGCAGAACAAAGTAGAGGAAAGCAAAGGTAAACAAAGGAAAGCATGGCCCCGTAAAGCAAAAAAAAAAAAAAGCAAGGCCAGGGAGGGCAAAGCTGAGCAAAGGAAAGTAACACCAGGTAAAGCAAAGCATAACGAGGGAAGACAAAGCAAGCAAAGGACAGCAAAGCAGTCTGAGGCAAGGCAAAGCACAGCACGGGTAGGAAAAGCAAAGCAGTGCCAGGTCTATAAAGCAGAGCTAAACCAAGGAAAGCATGGCCTGATAAAGCAAAGGAAAGCATGGCCAGGGAAGGCAAAGCAGAGCAAGGAAAAGCAAAGCAAAGGAAAGTAGCACAAGGAAATGCAAAGTATTTTCAGGAGAGAAAGAGCAAAACACTCTGAGGCAAAGCAGGGGCAAGAACAGCAGAGGAAAGGAGGTATGGAAAAGCAAAACCGTGCCAGCAAGAGCAAAGCAAAGCAGAGCAAAGCAAAACAGAGAGAAGCAAAGCAAACGTAGCGAGCTGTTGGCCAGCCCTCCTTTGGGTTCCAAGGGCCTGTTGGGGGGAGACCGGAGGGCTCCATGTTGTGTGCAGGTGGCAGCCAGACTTGGACAGTGGCTGTACCCTGATCGCCCACTCCTCAGCCTTCTTCACAGCTCCTAGTCCACTGTGACACCGGGCAAGAACCATGTCTAGCTTTAGCTGGTTTTATATATCTATATACATTTTGTTGTTGTTTGTTGTGGATTTCTACCGCCGTAGTTGTGGGAATCACGTAGTTCCTTACTGTTTTGAGAACCTCACACACACAACTAGCAGTGTGGCCCACCCAAGCCAGCTCGCCGCATGGCTAGGGACAAAGTATGGACCATGTCGGGCGGCCAGGCCTGCTGCCCCCACGCGCCGGTTCCGAGGGGACAGTGGCTGGGCTGCGGGGAGGCCAAGTTCTGTGTCTGACGGTTTATGCGTTCATAAATTTACCATTCGACTCAGCAGCAAAATCAGCGAGACGGTCTCCAAAGGAAGCCTAGCACGGCACAGGAGAGCAGAGCAATGCGGATGAAAGCTGAGCGAGACAAAGCAAAGCCCTGCTAGGGAAAAGACCTAGCGGCATAAGGAAAAGCAATGAGAAGCACGGCCTGGAAAACAAAGCACGGCCAGAGAAAACACAAGAAAAAGATATAAAAGGAAAACATAAAGCATGGAATGAACATCAAATAAATAAAAATAATAATAATAATAATAAAAAAATGCAAAGCATGACCAGGAAAGGCATAGCATAGCAGAACAAAGTAGAGGAAAGCAAAGGTAAACAAAGGAAAGCATGGCCCCGTAAAGCAAAAAAAAAAAAAAGCAAGGCCAGGGAGGGCAAAGCTGAGCAAAGGAAAGTAGCACCAGGTAAAGCAAAGCATAACGAGGGAAGATAAAGCAAACAAAGGACAGCAAAGCACTTTGAGGCAAGGCAAAGCACAGCATGGTTTGGAAAAGCAATGCAGTGCCAGGTCTGTAAACCAAAGGTAAACCAAGGAAAGCATGGCCAGGGAAGGGAAAGCTGAGCAAGTCAAAGCAGAGCAAGGGAACGTAGCACAAGGAAAAGCAAAGCATTGCCAGGAAAGCAAAAGCAAAGCAGTCTGAGGCAAAGCTGGGGCAAGAACAGCAGAGGAAAGGAGGTATGGGAAAGCAAAACTGTGCCACAAAGAGCAAAGCAAAGCGGAGTACGGCAAAACAGAGAGAAGCAAAGCAAACGTAAGGAGCTTGCGGCTAGCCCAGTAAAACCAGTGGGACAGTCTCTAAAAGAAACCTAGCACAGCACAGGAGAGCAGAGCAATGTGGATAAAAGCTGAGCAAGACAGAGTAAAACCCTGCTAAGAAAAAGACCTAGCGGCATAAGGAAAAGCAGTGACAACCAGGGCCTGGAAAAGGAAAGCATGGCCTGTAAAAACACATCAGATAGGTCCAAAAGAAAGACAAAAGAATGTAATGAACATTTAAAATAAAAAAAAAAAAAAAAAAAAGGAAAAATAATGAGTACAAAAAAAAAAAAATAGATGCAAAGCATGTCCAGAAAAGGCAAAACATAGCAAGGCAAAGCAGAGCAGAGCACAGCTAAACAAAGGCAAGCATGGCCCCATAAAGCAAAACAAAGCATGGCCAGGGAAGGCAAAGCACAGGAAGGCAAAGCAGAGCAAAGGAAAGTAGTACCAGGAAATGCAAAGCAGTGCTGGTAAAGAGAAAGAAAAAAAAATATTAATGAAAAAAAGTAAAAACAAACAAACAATCAAAAAATAAATAAAACCACAACAAAGCGAAAAAGTTCAAGGTAAGGCAAATCAGAGCAGGGTTAAGAGAAGCTAAGCAGAGCAGAGAAGGAAAAGCAAAGCAATGCCAGGAATACAAAGCAAAGCAAAGCAAAGCATGGCCAGGCAAGGCAAAGCAGAACAAAAGAAAGTAGCAAAAGGAAAAGCAAAGCAGTGCCAGGAATACAAAGTAAAGCAAAACAAAGGTAAGCATGGCCAGAAACTGGAAGTGAGAGCAGGAGCAAGTGAGGCAAAAGAGAGCAAGGCAAAGGTAAAAAAAGGCAAGCGTGGCCCCGTAAAGCAAAACAAAGCACGGCCAGGGAAGGCAAAGCTGAGCAAAGGAAAGTAGCACGAGGAAAAGCAAAGCATAACTAGGAAAGACAAAGCAAACAAAGGAAAGCAAGGCAGTTTGAGGCGAGGCAAAGCACAGCACGGGTAGGAAAAGCAAAGCAGTGCCAGGTCTATAAAGCAAAGCTAAACCAAGGAAAGCATGGCCAGGGAAGGGAAGGCTGAGAAAGTCAAAGCAGAGCAAAGGAACGTAGCACAAGGAAAAGCAAAGCATTTTAAGGAAAGCAACAGCAAAACAACGTGAGGCAAAGCCGGGGCAAGAACAGCAGAGGAAAGGAGGTATGGAAAAGCAAAACTGTGCCAGCAAGAGCAAAGCAAAGCGGAGCAAGGCAAAACAAAGAGAAGCAAAGCAAACGTAGCGAGCTGGCGGCCAGCCCTCCTTTGGGTTCCAAGTGCCTGTTGGGGGGAGACCGGAGGGCCTCCATGTTGTGTACAGGTGGCAGCCAGACTTGGACAGTGGCCGGACCCTGATCGCCCCCTCCTCAGCCTTCTTCACAGCTCCTAGTCCACCGTGACGTTGGGCAAGAACCATGTCTTGCTTTAGCTGGTTTTATATCTATATACATTTTGTTGTTGTTTGTTGTGGATTTCTTCCAGCGTAGTTGTGGGAATCATGTAGTTACTTATTCTCGTTGAAATTGTCACTGAACACTATCACCACACGAGCAGCAGTTAGGGGTCCCCTGGCAGCTCGCCGCATGGCTGGGGACAAAGAATGGACCATGTCGGGCGGCCAGGCCTGCTGCACCCAGCCTCCAGTTCCGAGGGGACAGTGGCTGGGCTGCGGGGAGGCCAAGTTCTGTGTCTGACGGTTTATGAGTTCAGAAATTTACCAACCGACTCAGCAGCAAAATCAGTGAGACGGTCTCCAAAGGAAGCCTAGCACGGCACAGGAGAGCAGAGCAATGCGGATGAAAGCTGAGCGAGACAAAGCAAAGCCCTGCTAGGGAAAAGACCTAGCGGCCTAAGGAAAAGCAATGACAAGCACGGCCTGGAAAAGCAAAGCACGGCCAGAGAAAACACAAGAAAAAGATACAAAAGGAAAACATAAAGCATGGAATGAACATCAAATAAATAAAAAAAAATAATAAGAATAAAAAAAATGCAAAGCATGACCAGGAAAGGCATAGCATAGCAGAACAAAGTAGAGGAAAGCAAAGGTAAACAAAGGAAAGCATGGCCCCGTAAAGCAAAAAAAAAAAAAGCAAGGCCAGGGAGGGCAAAGCTGAGCAAAGGAAAGTAACACCAGGTAAAGCAAAGCATAACGAGGGAAGACAAAGCAAGCAAAGGACAGCAAAGCAGTCTGAGGCAAGGCAAAGCACAGCATGGTTTGGAAAAGCAATGCAGTGCCAGGTCTGTAAACCAAAGGTAAACCAAGGAAAGCATGGCCAGGGAAGGGAAAGCTGAGCAAGTCAAAGCAGAGCAAGGGAACGTAGCACAAGGAAAAGCAAAGCATTGCCAGGAAAGCAAAAGCAAAGCAGTCTGAGGCAAAGCTGGGGCAAGAACAGCAGAGGAAAGGAGGTATGGGAAAGCAAAACTGTGCCACAAAGAGCAAAGCAAAGCGGAGTACGGCAAAACAGAGAGAAGCAAAGCAAACGTAAGGAGCTTGCGGCTAGCCCAGTAAAACCAGTGGGACAGTCTCTAAAAGAAACCTAGCACAGCACAGGAGAGCAGAGCAATGTGGATAAAAGCTGAGCAAGACAGAGTAAAACCCTGCTAAGAAAAAGACCTAGCGGCATAAGGAAAAGCAGTGACAACCAGGGCCTGGAAAAGGAAAGCATGGCCTGTAAAAACACATCAGATAGGTCCAAAAGAAAGACAAAAGAATGTAATGAACATTTAAAATAAAAAAAAAAAAAAAAAAAAAAGGAAAAATAATGAGTACAAAAAAAAAAAATAGATGCAAAGCATGTCCAGAAAAGGCAAAACATAGCAAGGCAAAGCAGAGCAGAGCGCAGCTAAACAAAGGCAAGCATGGCCCCATAAAGCAAAACAAAGCATGGCCAGGGAAGGCAAAGCACAGGAAGGCAAAGCAGAGCAAAGGAAAGTAGTACCAGGAAATGCAAAGCAGTGCTGGTAAAGAGAAAGAAAAAAAAATATTAATGAAAAAAAAATAAAAACAAACAAACAATCAAAAAATAAATAAAACCACAACAAAGCGAAAAAGTTCAAGGTAAGGCAAATCAGAGCAGGGTTAAGAGAAGCTAAGCAGAGCAGAGAAGGAAAAGCAAAGCAATGCCAGGAATACAAAGCAAAGCAAAGCAAAGCATGGCCAGGCAAGGCAAAGCAGAACAAAAGAAAGTAGCAAAAGGAAAAGCAAAGCAGTGCCAGGAATACAAAGTAAAGCAAAACAAAGGTAAGCATGGCCGGAAACTGGAAGTGAGAGCAGGAGCAAGTGAGGCAAAAGAGAGCAAGGCAAAGGTAAAAAAAGGCAAGCGTGGCCCCGTAAAGCAAAACAAAGCACGGCCAGGGAAGGCAAAGCTGAGCAAAGGAAAGTAGCACCAGGAAAAGCAAAGCATAACTAGGAAAGATAAAGCAAACAAAGGAAAGCAAAGCAGTTTGAGGCGAGGCAAGGCAAAGCACAGCACGGGTAGGAAAAGCAAAGCAGTGCCAGGTCTATAAAGCAAAGCTAAACCAAGGAAAGCATGGCCAGGGAAGGGAAAGCAGAGCAAGTCAAAGCAGAGCAAGGGAACGTAGCACAAAGAAAAGCAAAGCATTGCCGGGAAAGAAACAGCAAAAGAATCTGAGGCAAAGCAAAGCAAAGCCGGGGCAAGAACAGCAGAGGAAAGGAGGTATGGAAAAGCAAAACCGTGCCAGCAAGAGCAAAGCAAAGCAGAGCAAAGCAAAACAGAGAGAAGCAAAGCAAACGTAGCGAGCTGTTGGCCAGCCCTCCTTTGGGTTCCAAGGGCCTGTTGGGGGGAGACCGGAGGGCTCCATGTTGTGTGCAGGTGGCAGCCAGACTTGGACAGTGGCTGTACCCTGATCGCCCCCTCCTCAGCCTTCTTCACAGCTCCTAGTCCACTGTGACACCGGGCAAGAACCATGTCTAGCTTTAGCTGGTTTTATATATCTATATACATTTTGTTGTTGTTTGTTGTGGATTTCTTCCACCGTAGTTGTGGGAATCATGTAGTTACTTATTCTCGTTGAAATTGTCACTGAACACTATCACCACACGAGTAGCAGTTAAGGGTCCCCTGGCAGCTCGCCGCATGGCTAGGGACAAAGAATGGACCATGTCGGGCGGCCAGGCCTGCTGCCCCCACGCGCCGGTTCCGAGGGGACAGTGGCTGGGCTGCGGGGAGGCCAAGTTCTGTGTCTGACGGTTTATGCGTTCATAAATTTACCATTCGACTCAGCAGCAAAATCAGTGAGACGGTCTCCAAAGGAAGCCTAGCACGGCACAGGAGAGCAGAGCAATGCGGATGAAAGCTGAGCGAGACAAAGCAAAGCCCTGCTAGGGAAAAGACCTAGCGGCATAAGGAAAAGCAATGACAAGCACGGCCTGGAAAAGCAAAGCACGGCCAGAGAAAACACAAGAAAAAGATATAAAAGGAAAACATAAAGCATGGAATGAATATCAAATAAATAAAAAATAATAAGAAGAATAAAAAAATGCAAAGCATGACCAGGAAAGGCATAGCATAGCAGAACAAAGTAGAGGAAAGCAAAGGTAAACAAAGGAAAGCATGGCCCCGTAAAGCAAAAAAAAAAAAAAAGCAAGGCCAGGGAGGGCAAAGCTGAGCAAAGGAAAGTAACACCAGGTAAAGCAAAGCATAACGAGGGAAGACAAAGCAAGCAAAGGACAGCAAAGCAGTTTGAGGCGAGGCAAGGCAAAGCACAGCACGGGTAGGAAAAGCAAAGCAGTGCCAGGTCTATAAAGCAGAGCTAAACCAAGGAAAGCATGGCCTGATAAAGCAAAGGAAAGCATGGCCAGGGAAGGCAAAGCAGAGCAAGGAAAAGCAAAGCAAAGGAAAGTAGCACAAGGAAATGCAAAGTATTTTCAGGAGAGAAAGAGCAAAACACTCTGAGGCAAAGCAGGGGCAAGAACAGCAGAGGAAAGGAGGTATGGAAAAGCAAAACCGTGCCAGCAAGAGCAAAGCAAAGCAGAGCAAAGCAAAACAGAGAGAAGCAAAGCAAACGTAGCGAGCTGTTGGCCAGCCCTCCTTTGGGTTCCAAGGGCCTGTTGGGGGGAGACCGGAGGGCTCCATGTTGTGTGCAGGTGGCAGCCAGACTTGGACAGTGGCTGTACCCTGATCGCCCACTCCTCAGCCTTCTTCACAGCTCCTAGTCCACTGTGACACCGGGCAAGAACCATGTCTAGCTTTAGCTGGTTTTATATATCTATATATATTTTGTTGTTGTTTGTTGTGGATTTCTACCACCGTAGTTGTGGGAATCACGTAGTTCCTTACTGTTTTGAGAACCTCACACACACAACTAGCAGTGTGGCCCACCCAAGCCAGCTCGCCGCATGGCTAGGGACAAAGTATGGACCATGTCGGGCGGCCAGGCCTGCTGCCCCCACGCGCCGGTTCCGAGGGGACAGTGGCTGGGCTGCGGGGAGGCCAAGTTCTGTGTCTGACGGTTTATGCGTTCATAAATTTACCATTCGACTCAGCAGCAAAATCAGCGAGACGGTCTCCAAAGGAAGCCTAGCACGGCACAGGAGAGCAGAGCAATGCGGATGAAAGCTGAGCGAGACAAAGCAAAGCCCTGCTAGGGAAAAGACCTAGCGGCATAAGGAAAAGCAATGAGAAGCACGGCCTGGAAAACAAAGCACGGCCAGAGAAAACACAAGAAAAAGATATAAAAGGAAAACATAAAGCATGGAATGAACATCAAATAAATAAAAATAATAATAATAATAATAAAAAAATGCAAAGCATGACCAGGAAAGGCATAGCATAGCAGAACAAAGTAGAGGAAAGCAAAGGTAAACAAAGGAAAGCATGGCCCCGTAAAGCAAAAAAAAAAAAAAGCAAGGCCAGGGAGGGCAAAGCTGAGCAAAGGAAAGTAGCACCAGGTAAAGCAAAGCATAACGAGGGAAGATAAAGCAAACAAAGGACAGCAAAGCACTTTGAGGCAAGGCAAAGCACAGCATGGTTTGGAAAAGCAATGCAGTGCCAGGTCTGTAAACCAAAGGTAAACCAAGGAAAGCATGGCCTGATAAAGCAAAACAAAGCAAGGCCAGGGAAGGCAAAGCACAGGAAGGCAAAGCAGAGCAAAGGAAAGCAGTACCAGGAAATGCAAAGCAGTGCTGGTAAAGAGAAAGAAAAGAAATATTAATGAAAAAAAAATAAAAACAAACAAACAATCAAAAAATAAATAAAACCACAACAAAGCGAAAAAGTTCAAGGTAAGGCAAATCAGTGCAGGGTTAAGAGAAGCTAAGCAGAGCAGAGAAGGAAAAGCAAAGCAATGCCTGGAATACAAAGCTAGGCAAAGGAAAACATGGCCAGGCAAGGCAAAGCAGAACAAAAGAAAGTAGCAAAAGGAAAAGCAAAGCAATGCCAGGAATACAAAGTAAAGCAAAACAAAGGTAAGCATGGCCTGAAAATGGAAGTGAGAGCAGGAGCAGGTGAGGCAAAAGAGAGCAAGGCAAAGGTAAAAAAAGGCAAGCGTGGCCCCGTAAAGCAATACAAAGCACGGCCAGGGAAGGCAAAGCTGAGCAAAGGAAAGTAGCACCAGGAAAAGCAAAGCATAACCAGGGAAGACAAAGCAAACAAAGGAAAGCAAGGCAGTTTGAGGCGAGGCAAAGCACAGCACGGGTAGGAAAAGCAAAGCAGTGCCAGGTCTATAAAGCAGAGCTAAACCAAGGAAAGCATGGCCTGATAAAGCAAAGGAAAGCATGGCCAGGGAAGGCAAAGCAGAGCAAGGAAAAGCAAAGCAAAGGAAAGTAGCACAAGGAAATGCAAAGTATTTTCAGGAGAGAAAGAGCAAAACACTCTGAGGCAAAGCAGGGGCAAGAACAGCAGAGGAAAGGAGGTATGGAAAAGCAAAACCGTGCCAGCAAGAGCAAAGCAAAGCAGAGCAAAGCAAAACAGAGAGAAGCAAAGCAAACGTAGCGAGCTGTTGGCCAGCCCTCCTTTGGGTTCCAAGGGCCTGTTGGGGGGAGACCGGAGGGCCCTCATGTTGTGTGCAGGTGGCAGCCAGACTTGGACAGTGGCTGTACCCTGATCGCCCTCTCCCCAGCCTCCTTCATATCTCCTAGTCCACTGTGACACCGGGCAAGAACCATGTCTTGCTTTAGCTGTTTATTTCTTTATTGTTGCCTTTCTTCCAGCGTAGTTGTGGGAATCATGTTGTTACTCCCAGAAAAGACCGTGCTGGGTGTGCAGGCCTGCTGCCCCCTCGTGCCAGTTCCGAGGGAACGGTCGCTGGGCTGCGGGGAGGCCAAGTTCTGTGTCTGACGGTTTATGCGTTCGTAATTATAGCGATCGACTCGGCATCAAAATCAGCGGGACGGTCTCCGAGAGGAGCCCAGCACGGCACAGGAGAGCAGAGCAATGCGGATGAAAGCCGAGCAAGGCAAGGCAGAGCCCTGCTAGGGAAAGGACGGCGGGGTTGGTTCCCGGCCGGCAGGTGTTCCCCGCCTCGGGGCGCCGCGGGCGCCTCGTCTAAGCGCTGCGGACAGCAGCCTCCAGGTCTACCCGGGCGCGGTCGCCATGTTTGCTTAGCCGGCGGCGACCTGTAGGGGTCGCTGCAGGTCCGTCCGCGAGAACGGCGTCGGGGTCTGCCCGGCAGCGACGGGCGCGCGGGCGCGAGCGCGTTTGCGAGGGCTCCCGTCCGCGGGTCGGTCGAGCGGTTCCCGAGCGGGTCCGATGGCGCGGAAAGCGTCGGAAATTCCCGGAAAGGGTGGAAAAGTGCCGGAAGGGCCCGTGGGAAAAGCGAAGGAAGGCGGGCCGGCGCTGTCGGTTTCCGGCCGGCGGGTCTCCCCGTGTCCCCCTGAGGTTGCCAGGTCTACCGTGTGCCCCCCGTTGCCGCCACGTCTCCCCGTGTCGTCCTGCGGCCGCCAGGTGTCCCGGTGCCCTCCTGCGGCCGCCAGGTCTCCCCGCGTCCCGCCGAGGTTGCCAGGTCTACCGCATCCCCCCGTCGCCTCGTCTGCCGATCCTGCCGCGGCCGCCTGGTGTCCCCGCGTCGTCCCGCGGCCGCCTGGTCTCCCCGTAGCTTCCTGCGGCCGCCAGGTCTACCCTGCCGCGGTCGCCATGTTTGCTTAGCCGGCGGCGACCTG
>NW_028136689.1:52500-75000 GCF_965140915.1 Aythya marila | reverse complement strand
TTCTGCTTTCTCATTCCTTTCTTCATCGATTCGTTGGCCGAACGATCGATCCATCGATTCCTTGATTCATTCACTCACTCATTCATTCATTCATTCATTCATTCATTCATTCATTCATTCATTCATTCATTCATTCATTCATTCATTCATTCATTCATTCATTCATTCACAAATACACCTCTTCTCGTTCCCTCCCTTCCCCCTTTCTCCCCGTTGCCACGCCGCTCTTCCCCAGCAGCCGGCCGAGAAGCAGGGCAGAGCTCAAGATCGCCGCGAGGCCGGTCCCAGGCGCCCCCTGCAGACGGGCCTTTTCCCGAAGGACGGTAGACCTGGCGGTCCGACCGAGGCCGGTCCCAAGCGCCCCCTGCAGACGTGCACCCTTTTCCCGAAGGATGGTAGACCTGGCGGCCTGTCCCATGCCCCTCGGAGGCGCCCCGTGCATTTCCCCATTGCTGGGTAGACCTGGCGGCCCGGCCGAGGCCGCTCCCGGGCGCCCCCGGCAGACGAGCTTCCCCCCGCTCCCCCCTCCCCCCCCCCCCCCCCCCGATTGCTGGGTAGACCTGGCGGCCCTTCGGGGGGCGGCATTTTCCGGCGAATGGTAGACCTGGCGGTCCGTCGGAGCGAAGCGTGCCTCCGCCTCCCCGGCTACGCTCTGCACGGCAGTCCGAGGGACGCTCGCGCCTCTGTCCCGCTTACAGCCGGCACACGGGCTCGCCTGCTCGCCAACGCGCTGTGCCGCTTCGGCTCCTCGCCTTGACGCCACGCTACACCTGGCGGATCGGGGCTGGGAGGGGAAGGGGGAGGAAGAGGGGAGGGGATTCACCTGTCCACTTCAGCACGACGAGGACCGTAGAGCTGGCGGCCGTCAGCTAACGGCGGCTGCCTACGCGCTTTTCTGGAGCCCTTCGCTTTCTTCCCCCGCCCTTCTTTTTGCTTCCCTTCTGCTTTCTCATTCCTTTCTTCATCGATTCGTTGGCTGAACGATCGATCCATCGATTCCTTGATTCATTCACTCACTCACTCATGCACTCACTCACTCACTCACTCACTCATTCATTCATTCATTCATTCATTCATTCATTCATTCATTCATTCATTCACAAATACACCTCTTCTCGTTCCCTCCCTTCCCCCCTTCTCCCCGTTGCCACGCCGCTCTTCCCCAGCAGCCGGCCGAGAAGCAGGGCAGAGCTCAAGATCGCCGCGAGGCGGGGAAGCGCCGTGTAGACGGACGGGGCTGCGGGCGGCGGACAGCCTCTGCCCTCGCGAGCCCGCGAGCCCGAGCCGAAGCGCAAGCCCGAAGCCGACTCCGAGCCCGATCCGCCCCGGCCGCGGAGCCGAGCGTCGCAGGAGGCGAGGCAGCTCCCGCCTGCCCGCCTTTGCGGGGGCCCCGGACGGGGCCCGCCCGGGGAGAAAAACGCTGGAGGCGAGCGCGAGCTCGTCGCTCTGCTCCCTCCCGCGCCATCTAGCTGCCCGCCGGCCGGGACACGGGCTCGGCGGGAGCCTGAAGACCAGCCGGCTTGAAGCCCCGTGCCCGGAATAATGCGTCCCCCTCTCGCCTACGTGTGGCGCCGGCTTCCCGCCGAGCGGAGCGGAGCGGCCGGCGACGAGCTAGGAGGATTGCCCCTCCCGCCGCCCCCCCGCCCGACGGCTCGGCGGGGCTGCGGCGCGACGGGCGGGGGAGAGGGGGGGAGAGGAGCCGGCGCCGCTCGAGAAGCCGAGAGCGCGGCCGCGCGCGGCCCCTGGCTGCATCGGGCTGCCGCTCGCTCTGCCGTCAGGGGCTCTGGCTCGCCTGCGAGCCACCCGTGCGACTCTGCGTGGCTGGGCGTGTGTCACTGCACTCAGCGATCCGTGCGAAACGAGGCGAAGCGAAGGCGCGCAACGGAAAGGCGGAGCGCCGCCAGCCAAAGCCAGGCCAAGCGGCGCCGGCAAAAGCAAAGCGAAGCAGAGGAGGAACGGCAAAGCGGAGCGAGGCGGAGCAGACGAAGGAAAAGCAAACGAGTGCCACGAACGCGACGCCAAGCAAAACTCAGCGCTTCCACGAAAAGCAAAGCGAAGCAGGGCCGGCAAAAGCAAAGCAAAGGGGAGGAACTGGCGGCCGGTCTGCCGCGGGCTCCGAGTGGCTCTGGCGGCGGGTAGACGTGGCGGCCGGAGTCTGAGAGCGAACGCTTTCTCCGCACGCTTTGTACGACCTCTCGTCTCCCCGCCGACAAGCGGGACCCGTGCTTTCTTGTTGCTGCTGCTGCTGCTGCTGCTTGTGTTTGTTTTTCTTTTTCCCCTTTTTCTTTTTAAAAGCGTGAACGATTCGAATGAATGGCGCCTCCCAGCCGTTCCCCTGCACGCGAGAGGCGTGTGGATAGACCTGGCGGGCCGCCGGAGGGAAGCGTGCGGGCACGCGCCCGTCTGTGCATGCGTGCGTGTGGCCGTGTAGACGAGGCAGCCGGGCCGCTCTCGAGCAGTGGCCGTGACGGCGGGGTAGACCTGACGGCTCCACGAGGCGGGAGGGGGCGGGGGGACAGAGCGGGGAGGAGGAGGGAGAAGTAGACCTGGTGGCTCCACGGGGCGGGAGGGGGCGGGGGGACAGAGCGGGGAGGAGGAGGGAGAAGTAGACCTGGTGGCTCCACGGGGCGGGAGGGGGCGGGGGGACAGAGCGGGGAGGAGGAGGGAGAAGTAGACCTGGTGGCTCCACGGGGCGGGAGGGGGCGGGGGGGAGAGAGCGGGGAGGAGGAGGGAGAAGTAGACCTGGTGGCTCCACGAGGCGGGAGGGGGCGGGGGAGAGAGCGGGGAGGAGGGAGAAGTAGACCTGGTGGCTCCACGGGGCCCGGAGGGTGGGAGGGACGGGTAGACGTGGCGGCCTGCATCTGACAGCGGCCGTCTACGCACTTCAATGGCCGCCTCCGCCCCCTCCCCACTTCTCCCTCCCTCTCCTCCGCCCTTTGCAGCCTTTGCAGTGGACGGGGCGGGGCGGGGCGCCGGCGCCGGTCGGGAAGGCGAGGGCGCGGCCCCGGACCCCGGCTGCTTCGGGCCGCAGCTCGCTCTGACGTCAGAGGCTCTTGCTCGGCCGCCAGAGGCTCGCCACCTGTGCCGCTCAGTGCGGCTGACTGCCTGGCCGCTTTGCTTTAGCCGCTTTGCAAAATAACTACTCTTATCTTTACGTTTATTATTAGTTAGTTCTGTTGCCTGTTTTCCGCTGTAGCTTCAGGAATCGTGTCATTCCTTACCGTCTTTCAAAACCTCCCCCACCCCCCTAGTCCTCGGCTCCCCCTCACGCCCCCCTCCCCCCCCCCCCCCCTCCCCCAGCCTCCTCAGGCAAACGGCAGTTGAGCTCAGGTGGCGGCTCCCCAGTCAGCGGGGGTCCTGGAATAGACTTGGCTGGGTGGCCGACCCCCGCACCCCCACCTGCCAGCTGCGAAGGGACGGTTGGCGGGCTGTGGGGAGGCCGAAGTAGGTGACCCAGCGTTCCTGTGTGTGTAAACGCATCAAAAGAGCAAAAAACAAAGCGGAGTAGGAACGGCAAAGCAGAGCAAAGAAAAGGAAATCGGTGCCGGGAATACAAACCAAAACCCCCCAGAAAGATGCAGCTCTAAGGAAAGCATGTCGAAGCAGGTGCGGGAAAAGCAAAGCGGGGAAGAGCGACGATAAGTAAAGCGAGGAAAAGGAAAGCAAAGCAAAACGAACCCAAATCATTGGGAATCGTGTAATGTCGCTTATCGTCCTAAAAAACCTCACCCAAGCCCGTCCCCAGACGAACAGCAGCAGCGGGACCCACCTGGCGGCTCGCCGGACAGCGGGGGATGAGGAATAGACCATGCTGGGTGGCTGGCCAGGCTTCCTGTCGCCACCCTCCAGCTCCCGGGGGACAGTCGTCGGGCTGCGGGGAGGGAGGCCACGGTGTGCGCCTGAGGCTTTATGCGTTCATAAATACACCGATCGACTCGTCGCCCAAATCAGTGCGACGGTCTGCAAAAGAAGCCTACCTAGCACGGCAAAGCAGAGCTGAGCAATGCAACGCAAAGCAGAGCGAGACAAAGCAAAGCCCTGCTAGGGAAAAGAAAGAGGCAAAAGGAAAAGCAAAGCCAAGCAGGGCAAGAAAAACCAAAGCAGAAGAGGTCCAGGAAAAGAAAAGTGGTGTCACGAATACAAAGTAAAGCAAAGCAAAGCGAGGCAGGGCCAGCAAAAGCAAAACAAAGAAGGGTGGGGAAAAACAAACAAACAAACAAAAAAAACCTAAGCTAAGGATTTCCTGGGGGGTGGGGGAAAGAAAAGCGGTATCTTGAATACAACGTCAAGCAAAACAAAGCGAGGCAGGGCCAGCAAAAGCAAAACAAAGAAAGGCGAGAAAAACCAAAGCAAAAGAGGTCCAGGAAAAGAAAAGCGGTGTCTTGAATACAACGTCAAGCAAAACAAAGCGAGGCAGGACCAGCAAAAGCAAAGCAAAGAAGGGCGAGAAAAACCAAAGCAAAGGAGGTCCAGGGAAAGAAAAGCGGTGTCACGAATACAAAGTCAAGCAAAACGAAACAAAGCGAGGCCAGGAAAAGCAAAGCACGGTCAGGAAGAGAAAATCCAAAGTAAAACAGGGCCAGGAAAAGCCAAGCAGTACCTTGAATACAAAGCGAAGCGAAGCAACGCAGGGCCAGGGAAAGCACAAAGCAAAGCAAAACGGTGCTGCCAAAACAAAATGCGGAGTTAACTTAGCGTCAGTCGAAATCGCACCCCCCACCCACCCATGAGGAAAAGGGGCCCGTTGCTGGCTTACGGGGAGCTGGGCGTTTGAGAAGGCCAGGGTGTGGCAGCGGCCCCCGGTTGCCTCGGGCCGCCTCTCGCTCTCGCTCTGACATCAGAGGCTCCTGCTCGGCCGCGAACGGCTCCCCACCTGTGCCACTCAGTTTGGCTGGCTGCCTGGCTGCTTTGCTTTAGCTGCTTATCATTATATAAAATAATAATAATAATAATAATAATAATAATAATAATAATAATAATAATAATAATAATAATAATAATAATGCTATTATTATATACTACTAAAAAGTTATTAGAAATAAAAGTATTAAATAGTAATAGAAATAAATATCATTAAAACGTAATACAAATAGTAGAAGTAGGAATAATAATAGTCTTCTCCGTCTGTTTCCCCCTTTCGTTTTAGGAATCGAGTAGTTATTGATTGTTGTTCTCAACCCACACCCCTCCCCAGACGAATAGGAACGGAGCCCACCTGCTGGCTCTCCGGACAACGGTGGGCAACAAAATAGACCTGGCCCGGTAGCCAGATCCCTGTCCCTGCCCGCCAGCTCCGAGGGGACAGCTGCCGGGCTGCGGGCCGGCTAACTTTTCTGTGTGTTCGGAAACAAGTTTCATGAACTTCTTTATGCATTCATAAAGACAGCAAAGCTAAGGAAAGGAGCACAGGGAAAAACAAAGCGGTGCCACGAAAGGGAAAGCCAAGGAAAGAAAGCACTTTGAGGCAAAGCAAAGCACAGCGAGGCTAAGAAAGGTCCAGAAGAGCAGAGAAGGGAAAGCAAAGCACTGACAGGAATACGAAGCAAAGAAATAAAAAATAAAGCATGACCGCACAAGTAAAAACGTAGCAGGCTCAGGAAAGAAAAAGCAAAACAAAGCAAAGCAAAGCAAAGCAAAGTAGCACAAGGAACAACACAGCATTTCCAGGAGAGAAAAAGCAAAGCAATCTGAGGCAAGAACAGCAGAGGAAAGGAGGTATGGAAAAGCAAAACTGTGCCAGCAAGAGCAAAGCAAAGCAGACCAAGGCAAAACAAAGAGAAGCAGAGTGAACGTAGCGAGCTGGCGGCCAGCCCTCCTTTGGGTTCCAAGGGCCTGTTGGGGGGAGACCGGAGGGCTCCATTTTGTGTACGGGTGGCAGCCAGACTTGGACAGTGGCTGTACCCTGATCGCCCCCTCCTCAGCCTTCTTCACAGCTCCTAGTCCACTGTGACAGCCGGCAAGAACCATGTCTTGCTTTAGCTGGTTTTATATCTATATACATTTTTTTGTTGTTGTTTGTTGTGTATTTCTTCCAGCGCAGTTGTGGGAATCATGTAGTTCCTTACTGTCTCTGAGAACCTCACACACACAACTAGCAGTGTGGCCCACCTGGCAGCTCGCCGCATGGCTAGGGACAAAGTATGGACCATGTCGGGCGGCCAGGCCTGCTGCCCCCACGCGCTGGGTCCGAGGGGACAGTGGCTGGGCTGCGGGGAGGCCAAGTTTTGTGTCTGACGGTTTATGCGTTCATAAATTTACCAATCAACTCAGCAGCAAAATCAGTGAGACGGTCTCCAAAAGAAGCCTAGCATGGCACAGGAGAGCAGAGCAATGCGGATAAAAGCTGAGCAAGACAGAGTAAAACCCTGCTAAGGAAAAGCCCTGCTAGGCATAGGGAAAAGCAGTGACAACCAGGGCCTGGAAAAGGAAAGCGCGGCCTGTAAAAACACATCAGATAGGTCCAAAAGGAAAACAAAAGAATGTAATGAACATTTAAAGAAAAATAAATAAAGAAATAAATAATAATGATAATAAAAGAAATAGATGCAAAGCATGTCCAGAAAAGGCAAAACATAGCAAGGTGAAGCAGAGCAGAGCGAAGCTAAACAAAGGCAAGCATGGCCCTATAAAGCAAAACAAAGCACGGCCAGGGAAGGCAAAGCTGAGCAAAGGAAAGTAGCACCAGGAAAAGCAAAGCAGTGCCAGGAAAGAGAAAGAAGTGAAAATAAATAAATAAATAAATAAATAAATAAATAAATAAAACAAAACAAAACAAAAAAAAAAAAAAACAGCAATAAAAAGCACAAGAAAGCGAAAAAGTTCGAGGTAAGGCAAATCAGAGCAGGGTTAAGAGAAGCTAAGCAGAACAGAGAAGGAAAAGCAAAGCAATGCCAGGAATACAAAGCAAGGCAAAGCAAAGCAAAGCAAAGCATGGCCAGGCAAGGCAAAGCAGAACAAAAGAAAGTAGCAAAAGGAAAAGCAAAGCAGTGCCAGGAATACAAAGTAAAGCAAAACAAAGGTAAGCATGGCCTGAAAATGGAAGTGAGAGCAGGAGCAGGTGAGGCAAAAGAGAGCAAAGCAAAGGTAAAAAAAGGCAAGCGTGGCCCCGTAAAGCAAAACAAAGCACGGCCAAGGAAGGCAAAGCTGAGCAAAGGAAAGTAGCACGAGGAAAAGCAAAGCATAACCAGGGAAGACAAAGCAAACAAAGGAAAGCAAGGCAGTTTGAGGCAAGGCAAAGCACAGCACGGGTAGGAAAAGCAAAGCAGTGCCAGGTCTATAAAGCAAAGCTAAACCAAGGAAAGCATGGCCAGGGAAGGGAAGGCTGAGAAAGTCAAAGCAGAGCAAAGGAACGTAGCACAAGGAAAAGCAAAGCATTTTAAGGAAAGCAACAGCAAAACAACGTGAGGCAAAGCCGGGGCAAGAACAGCAGAGGAAAGGAGGTATGGAAAAGCAAAACTGTGCCAGCAAGAGCAAAGCAAAGCGGAGCAAGGCAAAACAAAGAGAAGCAAAGCAAACGTAGCGAGCTGGCGGCCAGCCCTCCTTTGGGTTCCAAGTGCCTGTTGGGGGGAGACCGGAGGGCCTCCATGTTGTGTACAGGTGGCAGCCAGACTTGGACAGTGGCCGGACCCTGATCGCCCCCTCCTCAGCCTTCTTCACAGCTCCTAGTCCACCGTGACGTTGGGCAAGAACCATGTCTTGCTTTAGCTGGTTTTATATCTATATACATTTTGTTGTTGTTTGTTGTGGATTTCTTCCAGCGTAGTTGTGGGAATCATGTAGTTACTTATTCTCGTTGAAATTGTCACTGAACACTATCACCACACGAGCAGCAGTTAGGGGTCCCCTGGCAGCTCGCCGCATGGCTGGGGACAAAGAATGGACCATGTCGGGCGGCCAGGCCTGCTGCACCCAGCCTCCAGTTCCGAGGGGACAGTGGCTGGGCTGCGGGGAGGCCAAGTTCTGTGTCTGACGGTTTATGAGTTCAGAAATTTACCAACCGACTCAGCAGCAAAATCAGTGAGACGGTCTCCAAAGGAAGCCTAGCACGGCACAGGAGAGCAGAGCAATGCGGATGAAAGCTGAGCGAGACAAAGCAAAGCCCTGCTAGGGAAAAGACCTAGCGGCCTAAGGAAAAGCAATGACAAGCACGGCCTGGAAAAGCAAAGCACGGCCAGAGAAAACACAAGAAAAAGATACAAAAGGAAAACATAAAGCATGGAATGAACATCAAATAAATAAAAAAAAATAATAAGAATAAAAAAAATGCAAAGCATGACCAGGAAAGGCATAGCATAGCAGAACAAAGTAGAGGAAAGCAAAGGTAAACAAAGGAAAGCATGGCCCCGTAAAGCAAAAAAAAAAAAAGCAAGGCCAGGGAGGGCAAAGCTGAGCAAAGGAAAGTAACACCAGGTAAAGCAAAGCATAACGAGGGAAGACAAAGCAAGCAAAGGACAGCAAAGCAGTCTGAGGCAAGGCAAAGCACAGCATGGTTTGGAAAAGCAATGCAGTGCCAGGTCTGTAAACCAAAGGTAAACCAAGGAAAGCATGGCCAGGGAAGGGAAAGCTGAGCAAGTCAAAGCAGAGCAAGGGAACGTAGCACAAGGAAAAGCAAAGCATTGCCAGGAAAGCAAAAGCAAAGCAGTCTGAGGCAAAGCTGGGGCAAGAACAGCAGAGGAAAGGAGGTATGGGAAAGCAAAACTGTGCCACAAAGAGCAAAGCAAAGCGGAGTACGGCAAAACAGAGAGAAGCAAAGCAAACGTAAGGAGCTTGCGGCTAGCCCAGTAAAACCAGTGGGACAGTCTCTAAAAGAAACCTAGCACAGCACAGGAGAGCAGAGCAATGTGGATAAAAGCTGAGCAAGACAGAGTAAAACCCTGCTAAGAAAAAGACCTAGCGGCATAAGGAAAAGCAGTGACAACCAGGGCCTGGAAAAGGAAAGCATGGCCTGTAAAAACACATCAGATAGGTCCAAAAGAAAGACAAAAGAATGTAATGAACATTTAAAATAAAAAAAAAAAAAAAAAAAAAGGAAAAATAATGAGTACAAAAAAAAAAAATAGATGCAAAGCATGTCCAGAAAAGGCAAAACATAGCAAGGCAAAGCAGAGCAGAGCGCAGCTAAACAAAGGCAAGCATGGCCCCATAAAGCAAAACAAAGCATGGCCAGGGAAGGCAAAGCACAGGAAGGCAAAGCAGAGCAAAGGAAAGTAGTACCAGGAAATGCAAAGCAGTGCTGGTAAAGAGAAAGAAAAAAAAATATTAATGAAAAAAAAATAAAAACAAACAAACAATCAAAAAATAAATAAAACCACAACAAAGCGAAAAAGTTCAAGGTAAGGCAAATCAGAGCAGGGTTAAGAGAAGCTAAGCAGAGCAGAGAAGGAAAAGCAAAGCAATGCCAGGAATACAAAGCAAAGCAAAGCAAAGCATGGCCAGGCAAGGCAAAGCAGAACAAAAGAAAGTAGCAAAAGGAAAAGCAAAGCAGTGCCAGGAATACAAAGTAAAGCAAAACAAAGGTAAGCATGGCCGGAAACTGGAAGTGAGAGCAGGAGCAAGTGAGGCAAAAGAGAGCAAGGCAAAGGTAAAAAAAGGCAAGCGTGGCCCCGTAAAGCAAAACAAAGCACGGCCAGGGAAGGCAAAGCTGAGCAAAGGAAAGTAGCACCAGGAAAAGCAAAGCATAACTAGGAAAGATAAAGCAAACAAAGGAAAGCAAAGCAGTTTGAGGCGAGGCAAGGCAAAGCACAGCACGGGTAGGAAAAGCAAAGCAGTGCCAGGTCTATAAAGCAAAGCTAAACCAAGGAAAGCATGGCCAGGGAAGGGAAAGCAGAGCAAGTCAAAGCAGAGCAAGGGAACGTAGCACAAAGAAAAGCAAAGCATTGCCAGGAAAGAAACAGCAAAAGAATCTGAGGCAAAGCAAAGCAAAGCCGGGGCAAGAACAGCAGAGGAAAGGAGGTATGGAAAAGCAAAACCGTGCCAGCAAGAGCAAAGCAAAGCAGAGCAAAGCAAAACAGAGAGAAGCAAAGCAAACGTAGCGAGCTGTTGGCCAGCCCTCCTTTGGGTTCCAAGTGCCTGTTGGGGGGAGACCGGAGGGCTCCATGTTGTGTGCAGGTGGCAGCCAGACTTGGACAGTGGCTGTACCCTGATCGCCCCCTCCTCAGCCTTCTTCACAGCTCCTAGTCCACTGTGACACCGGGCAAGAACCATGTCTAGCTTTAGCTGGTTTTATATATCTATATACATTTTGTTGTTGTTTGTTGTGGATTTCTTCCACCGTAGTTGTGGGAATCATGTAGTTACTTATTCTCGTTGAAATTGTCACTGAACACTATCACCACACGAGTAGCAGTTAAGGGTCCCCTGGCAGCTCGCCGCATGGCTAGGGACAAAGAATGGACCATGTCGGGCGGCCAGGCCTGCTGCCCCCACGCGCCGGTTCCGAGGGGACAGTGGCTGGGCTGCGGGGAGGCCAAGTTCTGTGTCTGACGGTTTATGCGTTCATAAATTTACCATTCGACTCAGCAGCAAAATCAGTGAGACGGTCTCCAAAGGAAGCCTAGCACGGCACAGGAGAGCAGAGCAATGCGGATGAAAGCTGAGCGAGACAAAGCAAAGCCCTGCTAGGGAAAAGACCTAGCGGCATAAGGAAAAGCAATGACAAGCACGGCCTGGAAAAGCAAAGCACGGCCAGAGAAAACACAAGAAAAAGATATAAAAGGAAAACATAAAGCATGGAATGAATATCAAATAAATAAAAAATAATAAGAAGAATAAAAAAATGCAAAGCATGACCAGGAAAGGCATAGCATAGCAGAACAAAGTAGAGGAAAGCAAAGGTAAACAAAGGAAAGCATGGCCCCGTAAAGCAAAAAAAAAAAAAAGCAAGGCCAGGGAGGGCAAAGCTGAGCAAAGGAAAGTAACACCAGGTAAAGCAAAGCATAACGAGGGAAGACAAAGCAAGCAAAGGACAGCAAAGCAGTCTGAGGCAAGGCAAAGCACAGCACGGGTAGGAAAAGCAAAGCAGTGCCAGGTCTATAAAGCAGAGCTAAACCAAGGAAAGCATGGCCTGATAAAGCAAAGGAAAGCATGGCCAGGGAAGGCAAAGCAGAGCAAGGAAAAGCAAAGCAAAGGAAAGTAGCACAAGGAAATGCAAAGTATTTTCAGGAGAGAAAGAGCAAAACACTCTGAGGCAAAGCAGGGGCAAGAACAGCAGAGGAAAGGAGGTATGGAAAAGCAAAACCGTGCCAGCAAGAGCAAAGCAAAGCAGAGCAAAGCAAAACAGAGAGAAGCAAAGCAAACGTAGCGAGCTGTTGGCCAGCCCTCCTTTGGGTTCCAAGGGCCTGTTGGGGGGAGACCGGAGGGCTCCATGTTGTGTGCAGGTGGCAGCCAGACTTGGACAGTGGCTGTACCCTGATCGCCCACTCCTCAGCCTTCTTCACAGCTCCTAGTCCACTGTGACACCGGGCAAGAACCATGTCTAGCTTTAGCTGGTTTTATATATCTATATACATTTTGTTGTTGTTTGTTGTGGATTTCTACCGCCGTAGTTGTGGGAATCACGTAGTTCCTTACTGTTTTGAGAACCTCACACACACAACTAGCAGTGTGGCCCACCCAAGCCAGCTCGCCGCATGGCTAGGGACAAAGTATGGACCATGTCGGGCGGCCAGGCCTGCTGCCCCCACGCGCCGGTTCCGAGGGGACAGTGGCTGGGCTGCGGGGAGGCCAAGTTCTGTGTCTGACGGTTTATGCGTTCATAAATTTACCATTCGACTCAGCAGCAAAATCAGCGAGACGGTCTCCAAAGGAAGCCTAGCACGGCACAGGAGAGCAGAGCAATGCGGATGAAAGCTGAGCGAGACAAAGCAAAGCCCTGCTAGGGAAAAGACCTAGCGGCATAAGGAAAAGCAATGAGAAGCACGGCCTGGAAAACAAAGCACGGCCAGAGAAAACACAAGAAAAAGATATAAAAGGAAAACATAAAGCATGGAATGAACATCAAATAAATAAAAATAATAATAATAATAATAAAAAAATGCAAAGCATGACCAGGAAAGGCATAGCATAGCAGAACAAAGTAGAGGAAAGCAAAGGTAAACAAAGGAAAGCATGGCCCCGTAAAGCAAAAAAAAAAAAAAGCAAGGCCAGGGAGGGCAAAGCTGAGCAAAGGAAAGTAGCACCAGGTAAAGCAAAGCATAACGAGGGAAGATAAAGCAAACAAAGGACAGCAAAGCACTTTGAGGCAAGGCAAAGCACAGCATGGTTTGGAAAAGCAATGCAGTGCCAGGTCTGTAAACCAAAGGTAAACCAAGGAAAGCATGGCCAGGGAAGGGAAAGCTGAGCAAGTCAAAGCAGAGCAAGGGAACGTAGCACAAGGAAAAGCAAAGCATTGCCAGGAAAGCAAAAGCAAAGCAGTCTGAGGCAAAGCTGGGGCAAGAACAGCAGAGGAAAGGAGGTATGGGAAAGCAAAACTGTGCCACAAAGAGCAAAGCAAAGCGGAGTACGGCAAAACAGAGAGAAGCAAAGCAAACGTAAGGAGCTTGCGGCTAGCCCAGTAAAACCAGTGGGACAGTCTCTAAAAGAAACCTAGCACAGCACAGGAGAGCAGAGCAATGTGGATAAAAGCTGAGCAAGACAGAGTAAAACCCTGCTAAGAAAAAGACCTAGCGGCATAAGGAAAAGCAGTGACAACCAGGGCCTGGAAAAGGAAAGCATGGCCTGTAAAAACACATCAGATAGGTCCAAAAGAAAGACAAAAGAATGTAATGAACATTTAAAATAAAAAAAAAAAAAAAAAAAAGGAAAAATAATGAGTACAAAAAAAAAAAAATAGATGCAAAGCATGTCCAGAAAAGGCAAAACATAGCAAGGCAAAGCAGAGCAGAGCACAGCTAAACAAAGGCAAGCATGGCCCCATAAAGCAAAACAAAGCATGGCCAGGGAAGGCAAAGCACAGGAAGGCAAAGCAGAGCAAAGGAAAGTAGTACCAGGAAATGCAAAGCAGTGCTGGTAAAGAGAAAGAAAAAAAAATATTAATGAAAAAAAGTAAAAACAAACAAACAATCAAAAAATAAATAAAACCACAACAAAGCGAAAAAGTTCAAGGTAAGGCAAATCAGAGCAGGGTTAAGAGAAGCTAAGCAGAGCAGAGAAGGAAAAGCAAAGCAATGCCAGGAATACAAAGCAAAGCAAAGCAAAGCATGGCCAGGCAAGGCAAAGCAGAACAAAAGAAAGTAGCAAAAGGAAAAGCAAAGCAGTGCCAGGAATACAAAGTAAAGCAAAACAAAGGTAAGCATGGCCAGAAACTGGAAGTGAGAGCAGGAGCAAGTGAGGCAAAAGAGAGCAAGGCAAAGGTAAAAAAAGGCAAGCGTGGCCCCGTAAAGCAAAACAAAGCACGGCCAGGGAAGGCAAAGCTGAGCAAAGGAAAGTAGCACGAGGAAAAGCAAAGCATAACTAGGAAAGACAAAGCAAACAAAGGAAAGCAAGGCAGTTTGAGGCGAGGCAAAGCACAGCACGGGTAGGAAAAGCAAAGCAGTGCCAGGTCTATAAAGCAAAGCTAAACCAAGGAAAGCATGGCCAGGGAAGGGAAGGCTGAGAAAGTCAAAGCAGAGCAAAGGAACGTAGCACAAGGAAAAGCAAAGCATTTTAAGGAAAGCAACAGCAAAACAACGTGAGGCAAAGCCGGGGCAAGAACAGCAGAGGAAAGGAGGTATGGAAAAGCAAAACTGTGCCAGCAAGAGCAAAGCAAAGCGGAGCAAGGCAAAACAAAGAGAAGCAAAGCAAACGTAGCGAGCTGGCGGCCAGCCCTCCTTTGGGTTCCAAGTGCCTGTTGGGGGGAGACCGGAGGGCCTCCATGTTGTGTACAGGTGGCAGCCAGACTTGGACAGTGGCCGGACCCTGATCGCCCCCTCCTCAGCCTTCTTCACAGCTCCTAGTCCACCGTGACGTTGGGCAAGAACCATGTCTTGCTTTAGCTGGTTTTATATCTATATACATTTTGTTGTTGTTTGTTGTGGATTTCTTCCAGCGTAGTTGTGGGAATCATGTAGTTACTTATTCTCGTTGAAATTGTCACTGAACACTATCACCACACGAGCAGCAGTTAGGGGTCCCCTGGCAGCTCGCCGCATGGCTGGGGACAAAGAATGGACCATGTCGGGCGGCCAGGCCTGCTGCACCCAGCCTCCAGTTCCGAGGGGACAGTGGCTGGGCTGCGGGGAGGCCAAGTTCTGTGTCTGACGGTTTATGAGTTCAGAAATTTACCAACCGACTCAGCAGCAAAATCAGTGAGACGGTCTCCAAAGGAAGCCTAGCACGGCACAGGAGAGCAGAGCAATGCGGATGAAAGCTGAGCGAGACAAAGCAAAGCCCTGCTAGGGAAAAGACCTAGCGGCCTAAGGAAAAGCAATGACAAGCACGGCCTGGAAAAGCAAAGCACGGCCAGAGAAAACACAAGAAAAAGATACAAAAGGAAAACATAAAGCATGGAATGAACATCAAATAAATAAAAAAAAATAATAAGAATAAAAAAAATGCAAAGCATGACCAGGAAAGGCATAGCATAGCAGAACAAAGTAGAGGAAAGCAAAGGTAAACAAAGGAAAGCATGGCCCCGTAAAGCAAAAAAAAAAAAAGCAAGGCCAGGGAGGGCAAAGCTGAGCAAAGGAAAGTAACACCAGGTAAAGCAAAGCATAACGAGGGAAGACAAAGCAAGCAAAGGACAGCAAAGCAGTCTGAGGCAAGGCAAAGCACAGCATGGTTTGGAAAAGCAATGCAGTGCCAGGTCTGTAAACCAAAGGTAAACCAAGGAAAGCATGGCCAGGGAAGGGAAAGCTGAGCAAGTCAAAGCAGAGCAAGGGAACGTAGCACAAGGAAAAGCAAAGCATTGCCAGGAAAGCAAAAGCAAAGCAGTCTGAGGCAAAGCTGGGGCAAGAACAGCAGAGGAAAGGAGGTATGGGAAAGCAAAACTGTGCCACAAAGAGCAAAGCAAAGCGGAGTACGGCAAAACAGAGAGAAGCAAAGCAAACGTAAGGAGCTTGCGGCTAGCCCAGTAAAACCAGTGGGACAGTCTCTAAAAGAAACCTAGCACAGCACAGGAGAGCAGAGCAATGTGGATAAAAGCTGAGCAAGACAGAGTAAAACCCTGCTAAGAAAAAGACCTAGCGGCATAAGGAAAAGCAGTGACAACCAGGGCCTGGAAAAGGAAAGCATGGCCTGTAAAAACACATCAGATAGGTCCAAAAGAAAGACAAAAGAATGTAATGAACATTTAAAATAAAAAAAAAAAAAAAAAAAAAAGGAAAAATAATGAGTACAAAAAAAAAAAATAGATGCAAAGCATGTCCAGAAAAGGCAAAACATAGCAAGGCAAAGCAGAGCAGAGCGCAGCTAAACAAAGGCAAGCATGGCCCCATAAAGCAAAACAAAGCATGGCCAGGGAAGGCAAAGCACAGGAAGGCAAAGCAGAGCAAAGGAAAGTAGTACCAGGAAATGCAAAGCAGTGCTGGTAAAGAGAAAGAAAAAAAAATATTAATGAAAAAAAAATAAAAACAAACAAACAATCAAAAAATAAATAAAACCACAACAAAGCGAAAAAGTTCAAGGTAAGGCAAATCAGAGCAGGGTTAAGAGAAGCTAAGCAGAGCAGAGAAGGAAAAGCAAAGCAATGCCAGGAATACAAAGCAAAGCAAAGCAAAGCATGGCCAGGCAAGGCAAAGCAGAACAAAAGAAAGTAGCAAAAGGAAAAGCAAAGCAGTGCCAGGAATACAAAGTAAAGCAAAACAAAGGTAAGCATGGCCGGAAACTGGAAGTGAGAGCAGGAGCAAGTGAGGCAAAAGAGAGCAAGGCAAAGGTAAAAAAAGGCAAGCGTGGCCCCGTAAAGCAAAACAAAGCACGGCCAGGGAAGGCAAAGCTGAGCAAAGGAAAGTAGCACCAGGAAAAGCAAAGCATAACTAGGAAAGATAAAGCAAACAAAGGAAAGCAAAGCAGTTTGAGGCGAGGCAAGGCAAAGCACAGCACGGGTAGGAAAAGCAAAGCAGTGCCAGGTCTATAAAGCAAAGCTAAACCAAGGAAAGCATGGCCAGGGAAGGGAAAGCAGAGCAAGTCAAAGCAGAGCAAGGGAACGTAGCACAAAGAAAAGCAAAGCATTGCCGGGAAAGAAACAGCAAAAGAATCTGAGGCAAAGCAAAGCAAAGCCGGGGCAAGAACAGCAGAGGAAAGGAGGTATGGAAAAGCAAAACCGTGCCAGCAAGAGCAAAGCAAAGCAGAGCAAAGCAAAACAGAGAGAAGCAAAGCAAACGTAGCGAGCTGTTGGCCAGCCCTCCTTTGGGTTCCAAGGGCCTGTTGGGGGGAGACCGGAGGGCTCCATGTTGTGTGCAGGTGGCAGCCAGACTTGGACAGTGGCTGTACCCTGATCGCCCCCTCCTCAGCCTTCTTCACAGCTCCTAGTCCACTGTGACACCGGGCAAGAACCATGTCTAGCTTTAGCTGGTTTTATATATCTATATACATTTTGTTGTTGTTTGTTGTGGATTTCTTCCACCGTAGTTGTGGGAATCATGTAGTTACTTATTCTCGTTGAAATTGTCACTGAACACTATCACCACACGAGTAGCAGTTAAGGGTCCCCTGGCAGCTCGCCGCATGGCTAGGGACAAAGAATGGACCATGTCGGGCGGCCAGGCCTGCTGCCCCCACGCGCCGGTTCCGAGGGGACAGTGGCTGGGCTGCGGGGAGGCCAAGTTCTGTGTCTGACGGTTTATGCGTTCATAAATTTACCATTCGACTCAGCAGCAAAATCAGTGAGACGGTCTCCAAAGGAAGCCTAGCACGGCACAGGAGAGCAGAGCAATGCGGATGAAAGCTGAGCGAGACAAAGCAAAGCCCTGCTAGGGAAAAGACCTAGCGGCATAAGGAAAAGCAATGACAAGCACGGCCTGGAAAAGCAAAGCACGGCCAGAGAAAACACAAGAAAAAGATATAAAAGGAAAACATAAAGCATGGAATGAATATCAAATAAATAAAAAATAATAAGAAGAATAAAAAAATGCAAAGCATGACCAGGAAAGGCATAGCATAGCAGAACAAAGTAGAGGAAAGCAAAGGTAAACAAAGGAAAGCATGGCCCCGTAAAGCAAAAAAAAAAAAAAAGCAAGGCCAGGGAGGGCAAAGCTGAGCAAAGGAAAGTAACACCAGGTAAAGCAAAGCATAACGAGGGAAGACAAAGCAAGCAAAGGACAGCAAAGCAGTTTGAGGCGAGGCAAGGCAAAGCACAGCACGGGTAGGAAAAGCAAAGCAGTGCCAGGTCTATAAAGCAGAGCTAAACCAAGGAAAGCATGGCCTGATAAAGCAAAGGAAAGCATGGCCAGGGAAGGCAAAGCAGAGCAAGGAAAAGCAAAGCAAAGGAAAGTAGCACAAGGAAATGCAAAGTATTTTCAGGAGAGAAAGAGCAAAACACTCTGAGGCAAAGCAGGGGCAAGAACAGCAGAGGAAAGGAGGTATGGAAAAGCAAAACCGTGCCAGCAAGAGCAAAGCAAAGCAGAGCAAAGCAAAACAGAGAGAAGCAAAGCAAACGTAGCGAGCTGTTGGCCAGCCCTCCTTTGGGTTCCAAGGGCCTGTTGGGGGGAGACCGGAGGGCTCCATGTTGTGTGCAGGTGGCAGCCAGACTTGGACAGTGGCTGTACCCTGATCGCCCACTCCTCAGCCTTCTTCACAGCTCCTAGTCCACTGTGACACCGGGCAAGAACCATGTCTAGCTTTAGCTGGTTTTATATATCTATATATATTTTGTTGTTGTTTGTTGTGGATTTCTACCACCGTAGTTGTGGGAATCACGTAGTTCCTTACTGTTTTGAGAACCTCACACACACAACTAGCAGTGTGGCCCACCCAAGCCAGCTCGCCGCATGGCTAGGGACAAAGTATGGACCATGTCGGGCGGCCAGGCCTGCTGCCCCCACGCGCCGGTTCCGAGGGGACAGTGGCTGGGCTGCGGGGAGGCCAAGTTCTGTGTCTGACGGTTTATGCGTTCATAAATTTACCATTCGACTCAGCAGCAAAATCAGCGAGACGGTCTCCAAAGGAAGCCTAGCACGGCACAGGAGAGCAGAGCAATGCGGATGAAAGCTGAGCGAGACAAAGCAAAGCCCTGCTAGGGAAAAGACCTAGCGGCATAAGGAAAAGCAATGAGAAGCACGGCCTGGAAAACAAAGCACGGCCAGAGAAAACACAAGAAAAAGATATAAAAGGAAAACATAAAGCATGGAATGAACATCAAATAAATAAAAATAATAATAATAATAATAAAAAAATGCAAAGCATGACCAGGAAAGGCATAGCATAGCAGAACAAAGTAGAGGAAAGCAAAGGTAAACAAAGGAAAGCATGGCCCCGTAAAGCAAAAAAAAAAAAAAGCAAGGCCAGGGAGGGCAAAGCTGAGCAAAGGAAAGTAGCACCAGGTAAAGCAAAGCATAACGAGGGAAGATAAAGCAAACAAAGGACAGCAAAGCACTTTGAGGCAAGGCAAAGCACAGCATGGTTTGGAAAAGCAATGCAGTGCCAGGTCTGTAAACCAAAGGTAAACCAAGGAAAGCATGGCCTGATAAAGCAAAACAAAGCAAGGCCAGGGAAGGCAAAGCACAGGAAGGCAAAGCAGAGCAAAGGAAAGCAGTACCAGGAAATGCAAAGCAGTGCTGGTAAAGAGAAAGAAAAGAAATATTAATGAAAAAAAAATAAAAACAAACAAACAATCAAAAAATAAATAAAACCACAACAAAGCGAAAAAGTTCAAGGTAAGGCAAATCAGTGCAGGGTTAAGAGAAGCTAAGCAGAGCAGAGAAGGAAAAGCAAAGCAATGCCTGGAATACAAAGCTAGGCAAAGGAAAACATGGCCAGGCAAGGCAAAGCAGAACAAAAGAAAGTAGCAAAAGGAAAAGCAAAGCAATGCCAGGAATACAAAGTAAAGCAAAACAAAGGTAAGCATGGCCTGAAAATGGAAGTGAGAGCAGGAGCAGGTGAGGCAAAAGAGAGCAAGGCAAAGGTAAAAAAAGGCAAGCGTGGCCCCGTAAAGCAATACAAAGCACGGCCAGGGAAGGCAAAGCTGAGCAAAGGAAAGTAGCACCAGGAAAAGCAAAGCATAACCAGGGAAGACAAAGCAAACAAAGGAAAGCAAGGCAGTTTGAGGCGAGGCAAAGCACAGCACGGGTAGGAAAAGCAAAGCAGTGCCAGGTCTATAAAGCAGAGCTAAACCAAGGAAAGCATGGCCTGATAAAGCAAAGGAAAGCATGGCCAGGGAAGGCAAAGCAGAGCAAGGAAAAGCAAAGCAAAGGAAAGTAGCACAAGGAAATGCAAAGTATTTTCAGGAGAGAAAGAGCAAAACACTCTGAGGCAAAGCAGGGGCAAGAACAGCAGAGGAAAGGAGGTATGGAAAAGCAAAACCGTGCCAGCAAGAGCAAAGCAAAGCAGAGCAAAGCAAAACAGAGAGAAGCAAAGCAAACGTAGCGAGCTGTTGGCCAGCCCTCCTTTGGGTTCCAAGGGCCTGTTGGGGGGAGACCGGAGGGCCCTCATGTTGTGTGCAGGTGGCAGCCAGACTTGGACAGTGGCTGTACCCTGATCGCCCTCTCCCCAGCCTCCTTCATATCTCCTAGTCCACTGTGACACCGGGCAAGAACCATGTCTTGCTTTAGCTGTTTATTTCTTTATTGTTGCCTTTCTTCCAGCGTAGTTGTGGGAATCATGTTGTTACTCCCAGAAAAGACCGTGCTGGGTGTGCAGGCCTGCTGCCCCCTCGTGCCAGTTCCGAGGGAACGGTCGCTGGGCTGCGGGGAGGCCAAGTTCTGTGTCTGACGGTTTATGCGTTCGTAATTATAGCGATCGACTCGGCATCAAAATCAGCGGGACGGTCTCCGAGAGGAGCCCAGCACGGCACAGGAGAGCAGAGCAATGCGGATGAAAGCCGAGCAAGGCAAGGCAGAGCCCTGCTAGGGAAAGGACGGCGGGGTTGGTTCCCGGCCGGCAGGTGTTCCCCGCCTCGGGGCGCCGCGGGCGCCTCGTCTAAGCGCTGCGGACAGCAGCCTCCAGGTCTACCCGGGCGCGGTCGCCATGTTTGCTTAGCCGGCGGCGACCTGTAGGGGTCGCTGCAGGTCCGTCCGCGAGAACGGCGTCGGGGTCTGCCCGGCAGCGACGGGCGCGCGGGCGCGAGCGCGTTTGCGAGGGCTCCCGTCCGCGGGTCGGTCGAGCGGTTCCCGAGCGGGTCCGATGGCGCGGAAAGCGTCGGAAATTCCCGGAAAGGGTGGAAAAGTGCCGGAAGGGCCCGTGGGAAAAGCGAAGGAAGGCGGGCCGGCGCTGTCGGTTTCCGGCCGGCGGGTCTCCCCGTGTCCCCCTGAGGTTGCCAGGTCTACCGTGTGCCCCCCGTTGCCGCCACGTCTCCCCGTGTCGTCCTGCGGCCGCCAGGTGTCCCGGTGCCCTCCTGCGGCCGCCAGGTCTCCCCGCGTCCCGCCGAGGTTGCCAGGTCTACCGCATCCCCCCGTCGCCTCGTCTGCCGATCCTGCCGCGGCCGCCTGGTGTCCCCGCGTCGTCCCGCGGCCGCCTGGTCTCCCCGTAGCTTCCTGCGGCCGCCAGGTCTACCCTGCCGCGGTCGCCATGTTTGCTTAGCCGGCGGCGACCTGTAGGGGTCGCTGCAGGTCCGTCCGCGAGAACGGCGTCGGGGTCTGCCCGGCAGCGACGGGAGCGCGCGCGCGCGCGCGTTTGCGAAGGCGCACGTCCGCGGGTCGGTCGAGCGGTTCCCGAGCGGGTCCGATGGCGCGGAAAGCGTCGGAAATTCCCGGAAAGGTGCGAAAAAGCCCGAAAAGGCTGGAAAAGTGCCGGAAGGGCCCGTGGGAAAAGCGAAGGAAGGCGGGCCGGCGCCGTCGGTTCCCGGCCGGGGGGTCCCCCTGAGGTTGCCAGGTCTACCCGCGCGGAGGAAATAGCCGCCGGTCGGGCGGAGGGAACGGCGGCCAGGTCTACCGCGTGTCCGACGGGACTTGGAAGGCCGCCGTGGGGCTGGAGGTAGACTAGCAGGTCGTGCCACGGCTCGGAAGGGGTGGTAGGCGTCGCTGTTTCTCTGTGCCTCCAGTTAGGTCGAGGTAAAAGTCGGTTGCGCTCGGCTGCCTCGCCGCGGTAGGCTGGAAAAGGACGTGCGGCGCTTGTGAGGCGATGACTTTTCTGTCCGTCTATAGGAGAGAGTGAGGACTCTGCTCCGCCAGCGGTGCCGAGCGAGCGCTTGGGGCTTGGAGAGCCGGCGCGCGAGAAGGGGGCGCGCGGCGTCGGCGGTGGCGTCGGCTCGGGCGTGGGTTGTGCGGAGCGGTAGCCGCTAGCGGTTTGCCGACCCAGCTACCCTCCCCGCCGGCGAGCGAGAAGCGGTCTCGCGCGTGCGAGTCGCCGGAGAAGCAGCAGCGAGCCGCGAGCTCAGAGCTGTGGAGAGAGGGAGCGGCCAGAAGCCGGCGGGCGGTCCGCCGGCGGCCGAAGGCGTCCGTCCGGGGGCGTCCCCGGCTGCTCGCGTGGGTCCCGGAGGCTCGGAAGGCGAAGGAGGGGGGACCCCGCGGATTGGCACGGCCGAGGCGGCGGCGCCTCCGGCTCCCGACGATGCACCTCACGTCACCCGCACGCAGGAGCCCGTCGAGGCGTTCCTCGGGCACGTCGGAGAGGCTTCCCGGCGGGTCGGTTCCTGTCAGGGCCGATGTTCAGGTCGGTGCGAGCACCTCTCGCGGACGTTGCTCCAGCACACCCGCACGCACGCAGGCGACGCTGTTCGCTTTTTTTTTTTTTTTTTCCGATCGATGAGGCCACTCGGGTCGCGTCGGAGAGGGCCCCCGGCGGGCCGGCTCTTCCGCGCTCCCCTGTCCCGGGGCAGCCGCGGCGGTGTCCGGTGTTCAGGCACGGGCGGTCTCCTGTCCAGCTCGCTTCCCGTCGCAGGTGAGGCGCTGCCTCGCTCGGGGCGAGAGCGGCGGCGGCGGCGGCGTTTAGGGCGCGTGCCCTGGTCGCTGGTGGGCGCTCCGTCCGTCGTTCTCGTCGCCGAACGAAGGGGCTTTTCCGGCCGAAGCCGGCTGTGTGACGGCCGAGCGGCCCCGCGAGCCGCAGGGGTCCGTGAGCGTTGCGCGAGGCGCTGGTGCCGGCGTCGGTGCGGGGCCCCGCGGGTGCCGGCCGCGAGCAGCAAGGCGGCGGGGGTGGCCGCAAACGATGTGCCAAAAGCAGCAGCAGCAGCAGCGAGGGCGAGCGAGAGAGAAGCCGCGCGGTGCGTCCCGCGTCCGGTGGGCTGGGTGGGGGGGCGTCCCCCCGCCGCGTCGGGGCCGCCGCGGCAGTGTGCGCGCTTTTGGTGGCCGCGTCCCCCGTCCGCTGCGGAGCGCGCCGCCCCGGTGTCGTGGGTGCCCCGGTCGCGGGGGCTCGTGCCCGCCTCGAGGTCGCGTTCTCCTCTAGCACGTCCGTCGCTCCCGCCGCGGTGGCGGGAGCCGTTGCCGGCGTGTCGCCGCC
>NW_028136689.1:25000-40000 GCF_965140915.1 Aythya marila | reverse complement strand
GTGTCACTGCACTCAGCGATCCGTGCGAAACGAGGCGAAGCGAAGGCGCGCAACGGAAAGGCGGAGCGCTGCCAGCCAAAGCCAGGCCAAGCGGCGCCGGCAAAAGCAAAGCGAAGCGGAGGAGGAACGGCAAAGCGGAGCGAGGCGGAGCAGACGAAGGAAAAGCAAACGAGTGCCACGAACGCGACGCCAAGCAAAACTCAGCGCTTCCACGAAAAGCAAAGCGAAGCAGGGCCGGCAAAAGCAAAGCAAAGGGGAGGAACTGGCGGCCGGTCTGCCGCGGGCTCCGAGTGGCTCTGGCGGCGGGTAGACGTGGCGGCCGGAGTCTGAGAGCGAACGCTTTCTCCGCACGCTTCGTACGACCTCTCGTCTCCCCGCCGACAAGCGGGACCCGTGCTTTCTTGTTGCTGCTGCTGCTGCTGCTGCTGCTTGTGTTTGTTTTTCTTTTTCCCCTTTTTCTTTTTAAAAGCGTGAACGATTCGAATGAATGGCGCCTCCCAGCCGTTCCCCTGCACGCGAGAGGCGTGTGGATAGACCTGGCGGGCCGCCGGAGGGAAGCGTGCGGGCGCGCGCCCGTCTGTGCATGCGTGCGTGTGGCCGTGTAGACGAGGCAGCCGGGCCGCTCTCTAGCAGTGGCCGTGACGGCGGGGTAGACCTGACGGCTCCACGAGGCGGGAGAGGGCGGGGGGACAGAGCTGGGAGGAGGGAGAAGTAGACCTGGTGGCTCCACGGGGCGGGAGGGGGCGGGGGGACAGAGCGGGGAGGAGGAGGGAGAAGTAGACCTGGTGGCTCCACGGGGCGGGAGGGGGCGGGGGGGAGAGCGGGGAGGAGGAGGGAGAAGTAGACCTGGTGGCTCCACGGGGCGGGAGGGGGCGGGGGGAGAGCGGGGAGGAGGAGGGAGAAGTAGACCTGGTGGCTCCACGGGGCGGGAGGGGGCGGGGGGGAGAGAGCGGGGAGGAGGAGGGAGAAGTAGGCCTGGTGGCTCCACGAGGCGGGAGGGGGCGGGGGAGAGAGCGGGGAGGAGGGAGAAGTAGACCTGGTGGCTCCACGGGGCCCGGAGGGTGGGAGGGACGGGTAGACGTGGCGGCCTGCATCTGACAGCGGCCGTCTACGCACTTCAATGGCCGCCTCCGCCCCCTCCCCACTTCTCCCTCCCTCCCTCCCTCTCCTCCGCCCTTTGCAGCCTTTGCAGTGGACGGGGCGGGGCGGGGCGCCGGCGCCGGTCGGGAAGGCGAGGTCGGGAAGGCGGCCCCGGACCCCGGCTGCTTCGGGCCGCAGCTCGCTCTGACGTCAGAGGCTCTTGCTCGGCCGCCAGAGGCTCGCCACCTGTGCCGCTCAGTGCGGCTGACTGCCTGGCCGCTTTGCTTTAGCCGCTTTGCAAAATAACTACTCTTATCTTTACGTTTATTATTAGTTAGTTCTGTTGCCTGTTTTCCGCTGTAGCTTCAGGAATCGTGTCATTCCTTACCGTCTTTCAAAACCTCCCCCACCCCCCTAGTCCTCAGCTCCCCCTCACGCCCCCCTCCCCCCCCCCCCCCCCCTCCCCCAGCCTCCTCAGGCAAACGGCAGTTGAGCTCAGGTGGCGGCTCCCCAGTCAGCGGGGGTCCTGGAATAGACTTGGCTGGGTGGCCGACCCCCGCACCCCCACCTGCCAGCTGCGAAGGGACGGTTGGCGGGCTGTGGGGAGGCCGAAGTAGGTGACCCAGCGTTCCTGTGTGTGTAAACGCATCAAAAGAGCAAAAAACAAAGCGGAGTAGGAACGGCAAAGCAGAGCAAAGAAAAGGAAATCGGTGCCGGGAATACAAACCAAAACCCCCCAGAAAGATGCAGCTCTAAGGAAAGCATGTCGAAGCAGGTGCGGGAAAAGCAAAGCGGGGAAGAGCGACGATAAGTAAAGCGAGGAAAAGGAAAGCAAAGCAAAACGAACCCAAATCATTGGGAATCGTGTAATGTCGCTTATCGTCCTAAAAAACCTCACCCAAGCCCGTCCCCAGACGAACAGCAGCAGCGGGACCCACCTGGCGGCTCGCCGGACAGCGGGGGATGAGGAATAGACCATGCTGGGTGGCTGGCCAGGCTTCCTGTCGCCACCCTCCAGCTCCCGGGGGACAGTCGTCGGGCTGCGGGGAGGGAGGCCACGGTGTGCGCCTGAGGCTTTATGCGTTCATAAATACACCGATCGACTCGTCGCCCAAATCGGTGCGACGGTCTGCAAAAGAAGCCTACCTAGCACGGCAAAGCAGAGCTGAGCAATGCAACGCAAAGCAGAGCGAGACAAAGCAAAGCCCTGCTAGGGAAAAGAAAGAGGCAAAAGGAAAAGCAAAGCCAAGCAGGGCAAGAAAAACCAAAGCAGAAGAGGTCCAGGAAAAGAAAAGTGGTGTCACGAATACAAAGTAAAGCAAAGCAAAGCGAGGCAGGGCCAGCAAAAGCAAAACAAAGAAGGGTGGGGAAAAACAAACAAACAAACAAAAAAAACCTAAGCTAAGGATTTCCTGGGGGGTGGGGGAAAGAAAAGCGGTATCTTGAATACAACGTCAAGCAAAACAAAGCGAGGCAGGGCCAGCAAAAGCAAAACAAAGAAAGGCGAGAAAAACCAAAGCAAAAGAGGTCCAGGAAAAGAAAAGCGGTGTCTTGAATACAACGTCAAGCAAAACAAAGCGAGGCAGGACCAGCAAAAGCAAAGCAAAGAAGGGCGAGAAAAACCAAAGCAAAGGAGGTCCAGGGAAAGAAAAGCGGTGTCACGAATACAAAGTCAAGCAAAACGCAACAAAGCGAGGCCAGGAAAAGCAAAGCACGGTCAGGAAGAGAAAATCCAAAGTAAAACAGGGCCAGGAAAAGCCAAGCAGTGCCTTGAATACAAAGCGAAGCGAAGCAACGCAGGGCCAGGGAAAGCACAAAGCAAAGCAAAACGGTGCTGCCAAAACAAAATGCGGAGTTAACTTAGCGTCAGTCGAAATCGCACCCCCCACCCACCCATGAGGAAAAGGGGCCCGTTGCTGGCTTACGGGGAGCTGGGCGTTTGAGAAGGCCAGGGTGTGGCAGCGGCCCCCGGTTGCCTCGGGCCGCCTCTCGCTCTCGCTCTGACATCAGAGGCTCCTGCTCGGCCGCGAACGGCTCCCCACCTGTGCCACTCAGTTTGGCTGGCTGCCTGGCTGCTTTGCTTTAGCTGCTTATCATTATATAAATTATTATTATTATTATTATTATTATTATTAATAATAATAATAATAATAATAATAATAATAATAATAATAATAATAATAATGCTATTATTATATACTACTAAAAAGTTATTAGAAATAAAAGTATTAAATAGTAATAGAAATAAATATCATTAAAACGTAATACAAATAGTAGAAGTAGGAATAATAATAGTCTTCTCCGTCTGTTTCCCCCTTTCGTTTTAGGAATCGAGTAGTTATTGATTGTTGTTCTCAACCCACACCCCTCCCCAGACGAATAGCAACGGAGCCCACCTGCTGGCTCTCCGGACAACGGTGGGCAACAGAATAGACCTGGCCCGGTAGCCAGATCCCTGTCCCTGCCCGCCAGCTGCGAGGGGACAGCTGCCGGGCTGCGGGCCGGCTAACTTTTCTGTGTGTTCAGAAACAAGTTTCATGAACTTCTTTATGCATTCATAAAGACAGCAAAGCTAAGGAAAGGAGCACAGGGAAAAACAAAGCGGTGCCACGAAAGGGAAAGCCAAGGAAAGAAAGCACTTTGAGGCAAAGCAAAGCACAGCGAGGCTAAGAAAGGTCCAGAAGAGCAGAGAAGGTAAAGCAAAGCACTGACAGGAATACGAAGCAAAGAAATAAAAAATAAAGCATGACCGCACAAGTAAAAACGTAGCAGGCTCAGGAAAGAAAAAGCAAAACAAAGCAAAGCAAAGCAAAGCAAAGCAAAGCAAAGCAAAGCAAAGCAAAGCAGCACAAGGAACAACACAGCATTTCCAGGAGAGAAAAAGCAAAGCAATCTGAGGCAAGAACAGCAGAGGAAAGGAGGTATGGAAAAGCAAAACTGTGCCAGCAAGAGCAAAGCAAAGCAGACCAAGGCAAAACAAAGAGAAGCAGAGTGAATGTAGCGAGCTGGCGGCCAGCCCTCCTTTGGGTTCCAAGTGTCTGTGGGGGGGAGACCGGAGGGCTCCATGTTGTGTACAGGTGGCAGCCAGACTCGGACAGTGGCTGTACCCTGACAGCTCTCTCCCCAGCCTCCTTCACATCTCCTAGTCCACCGTGACGTTTTATATATCTCTATCTATTTTGTTGTTGTTGTTGTTCTTGTGGTGGATTTCTTCCACCGTAGTTGTGGGAATCGTGTAGTTCCTTACTGTCTTTGAGAACCTCACACACACAACTAGCAGTGTGGCCCACCCAAGCCAGCTCGCCGCGTGGCTGGGGACAAAGAATGGACCATGTCGGGCGGCCAGGCCTGCTGCCCCCACGCGCCGGTTCCGAGGGGACAGTGGCTGGGCTGCGGGGAGGCCAAGTTCTGTGTCTGACGGTTTATGCGTTCATAAATTTGCCAATCGACTCAGCAGCAAAATCAGTGAGACGGTCTCCAAAGGAAGCCTAGCACGGCACAGGAGAGCAGAGCAATGTGGATGAAAGCTGAGCGAGACAAGGAAAAGCCCTGCTAGGCATAGGGAAAAGCAGTGACAACCAGGGCCTGGAAAAGCAAAGCACGGCCAGTAAAAACACATCAGATAGGTCCAAAAGGAAAACAAATCATGCAAGGAATATGAAAAAAAAAATAAATTAAAAAAAAAAAAAAAAAAGAATAAAAGATGAAAGGCAAAGCAAAGCAAAGCAAAGCAGAGCAAAGCAAAGCTAAAGAAAGGAAAAAATGGCCTGAAACAGCAAACGAAAGCAAGGCCAGGGAAGGCAAAGCAGAGCAAAGGAAAGTAGCACCAGGAGAAGCAAAGCATAACCAGGAAATGCAAAGCAAGCAAAGGAAAGCAAAGCACTTTGAGGCAAGGCAAAGCACAGCACGGGTAGGAAAGGCAGAGCAGTGCCAGGTCTATAAAGCAGAGCTAAACCAAGGAAAGCGTGGCCAGGGAAGGGAAAGCTGAGCAAGTCAAAGCAGAGCAAAGGAACGTAGCACAAGGAAAAGCAAAGCATTTTCAGGAAAGCAAAAGCAAAGCAGTCTGAGGCAAAGCTGGGGCAAGAACAGCAGAGGAAAGGAGGTATGGGAAAGCAAAACTGTGCCAGCAAGAGCAAAGCAAAGCGGAGCAAGGCAAAACAGAGAGAAGCAAAGCAAACGTAAGGAGCTTGCGGCTAGCTCAGTAAAACCAGTGGGACAGTCTCCAAAAGAAACCTAGCACAACACAGGACAGCAGGGCAATGCGGATAAAAGCTGAGCAAGACAGAGTAAAACCCTGCTAAGGAAAAGCCCTGCTAGGCATAGGGAAAAGCAGTGACAACCAGGGCCTGGAAAAGGAAAGCACGGCCTGTAAAAACACATCAGATAGGTCCAAAAGGAAAACAAAAGAATGTAATGATCATTTAAAGAAAAATAAATAAAAAAATAATAATAACAATAAAAAAAAAAGATGCAAAGCATGTCCAGAAAAGGCAAAACATAGCAAGGCAAAGCAGAGCAGAGCGAAGCTAAACAAAGGCAAGCATGGCCCTATAAAGCAAAACAAAGCACGGCCAGGGAAGGCAAAGCTGAGCAAAGGAAAGTAGCACCAGGAAAAGCAAAGCAGTGCCAGGAAAGAGAAAGAAGTCAAAGTAAATAAATAAATAAAAAAAGAACAACAACAAAAAAAAAACCACCAATAAAAAGCACAACAAAGCGAAAAAGTTTGAGGTAAGGCAAATCAGAGCAGGGTGAAGAGAAGCTAAGCAGAGCAGAGAAGGAAAAGCAAAGCAATGCCAGGAATACAAAGCAAGGCAAAGCAAAGCATGGCCAGGCAAGGCAAAGCAGAACAAAAGAAAGTAGCAAAAGGAAAAGCAAAGCAGTGCCAGGAATACAAAGTAAAGCGAAACAAAGGTAAGCATGACCAGAAACTGGAAGTGAGAGCAGGAGCAGGCGAGGCAAAAGAGAGCAAGGCAAAGGTAAAAAAAGGCAAGCATGGCCCCGTAAAGCAATACAAAGCACGGCCAAGGAAGGCAAAGCTGAGCAAAGGAAAGTAGCACCAGGAGAAGCAAAGCATAACCAGGGAAGACAAAGCAAACAAAGGAAAGCAAAGCACTTTGAGGCGAGGCAAGGCAAAGCACAGCACGGGTAGGAAAAGCAAAGCAGTGCCAGGTCTATAAAGCAGAGCTAAACCAAGGAAAGCGTGGCCAGGGAAGGGAAAGCTGAGCAAGTCAAAGCAGAGCAAGGGAACGTAGCACAAGGAAAAACAAAGCATTTTCAGGAAAGCAAAAGCAAAGCAGTCTGAGGCAAAGCTGGGGCAAGAACAGCAGAGGAAAGGAGATATGGGAAAACAAAACTGTGCCAGCAAGAGCAAAGCAAAGCGGAGTAAGGCAAAACAAAAAGAAGCAAAGCAAACGTAAGGAGCTTGCGGCTAGCCCAGTAAAACCAGTGGGACAGTCTCCAAAAGAAACCTAGCACAGCACAGGAGAGCAGAGCAATGCGGATAAAAGCTGAGCAAGACAGAGTAAAACCCTGCTAAGGAAAAGACCGAGCGGCATAAGGAAAAGCAGTGACAACCAGGGCCTGGAAAAGGAAAGCACGGCCTGTAAAAACACATCAGATAGGTCCAAAAGGAAAACAAAAGAATGCAATGAACATTTAAAGGAAAAAAAAAAAAAAAAAGAATAAATAATAATAATAATAAAAAAAAAAGATGCAAAGCATGTCCAGAAAAGGCAAAACATAGCAAGGCAAAGCAGAGCAGAGCGAAGCTAAACAAAGGCAAGCATGGCCCCATAAAGCAAAACAAAGCACGGCCAGGGAAGGCAAAGCTGAGCAAAGGAAAGTAGCACCAGGAAAAGCAAAGCAGTGCCAGGAAAGAGAAAGAAGTGAAAATAAATAAATAAATAAATAAATAAAAAACGAACAACAAAAAAAAATAAAACAGCAATAAAAAGCACAACAAAGCGAAAAAGTTTGAGGTAAGGCAAATCAGAGCAGGGTTAAGAGAAGCTAAGCAGAGCAGAGAAGGAAAAGCAAAGCAATGTCAGGAATACAAAGCAAGGAAAAGCAAAGCAAAGCAAAGCATGGCCAGGCAAGGCAAAGCAGAACAAAAGAAAGTAGCAAAAGTAAAAGCAAAGCAGTGCCAAGAATACAAAGTAAAGCAAAACAAAGGTAAGCATGGCCGGAAACTGGAAGTGAGAGCAGGAGCAGGTGAGGCAAAAGAGAGCAAGGCAAAGGTGAAAAAAGGCAAGCATGGCCCCGTAAAGCAAAACAAAGCATGGCCAGGGAAGGCAAAGCTGAGCAAAGGAAAGTAGCACCAGGAAAAGCAAAGCATAACCTGGGAAGACAAAGCAAACAAAGGAAAGCAAAGCACTTTGAGGCGAGGCAAGGCAAAGCACAGCACGGGTAGGAAAAGCAAAGCAGTGCCAGGTCTATAAAGCAGAGCTAAACCAAGGAAAGCATGGCCAGGGAAGGGAAAGCAGAGCAAGGAAAAGCAAAGCAAAGGAAAGTAGCACAAGGAAATGTAAAGTATTTTCAGGAGAGAAAGAGCAAAACACTCTGAGGCAAAGCAGGGGCAAGAACAGCAGAGGAAAGGAGGTAGGGAAAAGCAAAACTGTGCCAGCAAGAGCAAAGCAAAGCGGAGCGAGGCAAAACAAAGAGAAGCAAAGCGAACGTAGCGAGCTGGTGGCCAGCCCTCCTTTGGGTTCCAAGTGTCTGTGGGGGAGACCGGAGGGCCTCCATTTGGTGTACAGGTGGCAGCCGGACTTGGACAGTGGCTGGACCCTGATCGCCCCCTCCTCAGCCTTCTTCACAGCTCCTAGTCCACTGTGACAGCCGGCAAGAACCATGTCTTGCTTTAGCTGGTTTTATATATCTATATACATTTTGTTGTTGTTTGTTGTGGATTTCTTCCACCGTAGTTGTGGGAATCATGTAGTTACTTATTCTCGTTGAAATTCTCACTGAACACTATCACCACACGAGTAGAAGTTAGGGGTCCCCTGGCGGCTCGCCGCATGGCTAGGAACAAAGAATGGACCATGTCGGGCGGCCAGGCCTGCTGCACCCGGCCTCCAGTTCCGAGGGGACAGTGGCTGGGCTGCGGGGAGGCCAAGTTCTGTGTCTGACGGTTTATGCGTTCAGAAATTTACCATTCGACTCAGCAGCAAAATCAGTGAGACGGTCTCCAAAGGAAGCCTAGCACGGCACAGGAGAGCAGAGCAATGCGGATGAAAGCTGAGCAAGACAAAGCAAAGCCCTGCTAGGGAAAAGACCTAGCGGCATAAGGAAAAGCAGTGACAACCAGGGCCTGGAAAAGCAAAGCACGGCCAGAGAAAACACAAGAAAAAGATATAAAAGGAAAATATAAAGCATGGAATGAACATCAAATAAATAAAAAATAATAATAAGAATAAGAATAAAAAAATGCAAAGCATGACCAGGAAAGGCATAGCATAGCAGAACAAAGTAGAGGAAAGCAAAGGTAAACAAAGGAAAACATGGCCCCGTAAAGCAAAAAAAAAAAAAAAAGCAAGGCCAGGGAGGGCAAAGCTGAGCAAAGGAAAGTAACACCAGGTAAAGCAAAGCATAACGAGGGAAGACAAAGCAAGCAAAGGACAGCAAAGCACTTTGAGGCAAGGCAAAGCACAGCATGGTTTGGAAAAGCAATGCAGTGCCAGGTCTGTAAACCAAAGGTAAACCAAGGAAAGCATGGCCTGATAAAGCAAAACAAAGCAAGGCCAGGGAAGGCAAAGCACAGGAAGGCAAAGCAGAACAAAGGAAAGTAGTACCAGGAAATGCAAAGCAGTGCTGGTAAAGAGAAAGAAAAGAAATATTAATGAAAAAAAAATAAAAACAAACAAACAAAAAATAAATAAAACCACAACAAATCGAAAAAGTTCGAGGTAAGGCAAATCAGAGCAGGGTTAAGAGAAGCTAAGCAGAGCAGAGAAGGAAAAGCAAAGCAATGCCAGGAATACAAAGCAAAGCAAAGCAAAGCATGGCCAGGCAAGGCAAAGCAGAACAAAAGAAAGTAGCAAAAGGAAAAGCAAAGCAGTGCCAGGAATACAAAGTAAAGCAAAACAAAGGTAAGTATGGCCAGAAAATGGAAATGAGAGCAGGAGCAGGTGAGGCAAAAGAGAGCAAGGCAAAGGTAAAAAAAGGCAAGCATGGCCCCGTAAAGCAATACAAAGCACGGCCAGGGAAGGCAAAGCTGAGCAAAGGAAAGTAGCACCAGGAAAAACAAAGCATAACCAGGGAAGACAAAGCAAACAAAGGAAAGCAAGGCAGTTTGAGGCGAGGCAAGGCAAAGCACAGCACGGGTAGAAAAAGCAAAGCAGTGCCAGGTCTATAAAGCAGAGCTAAACCAAGGAAAGCATGGCCAGGGAAGGTAAAGCTGAGCAAGTCAAAGCAGAGCAAGGGAACGTAGCACAAGGAAACGCAAAGTATTTTCAGGAGAGAAAGAGCAAAACACTCTGAGGCAAAGCAGGGGCAAGAACAGCAGAGGAAAGGAGGTATGGAAAAGCAAAACTGTGCCAGCAAGAGCAAAGCAAAGCGGAGCGAGGCAAAACAAAGAGAAGCAAAGCGAACGTAGCGAGCTGGTGGCCAGCCCTCCTTTGGGTTCCAAGTGTCTGTGGGGGGGAGACCGGAGGGCCTCCATGTTGTGTACAGGTGGCAGCCGGACTTGGACAGTGGCTGGACCCTGATCGCCCCCTCCTCAGCCTTCTTCACAGCTCCTAGTCCACCGTGACAGCCGGCAAGAACCATGTCTTGCTTTAGCTGGTTTTATATATCTATATACATTTTGTTGTTGTTTGTTGTGGATTTCTTCCACCGTAGTTGTGGGAATCATGTAGTTACTTATTCTCGTTGAAATTCTCACTGAACACTATCACCACACGAGTAGCAGTTAGGGGTCCCCTGGCGGCTCGCCGCATGACTAGGGACAAAGTATGGACCATGTTGGGCGGCCAGGCCTGCTGCACCCGGCCTCCAGTTCCGAGGGGACAGTGGCTGGGCTGCGAGGATGCCAAGTTCTGTGTCTGACGGTTTATGCGTTCAGAAATTTACCATTCGACTCAGCAGCAAAATCAGTGAGACGGTCTCCAAAGGAAGCCTAGCACGGCACAGGAGAGCAGAGCAATGCGGATGAAAGCTGAGCAAGACAAAGCAAAGCCCTGCTAGGGAAAAGACCTAGCGGCATAAGGAAAAGCAGTGACAACCAGGGCCTGGAAAAGCAAAGCACGGCCAGAGAAAACACAAGAAAAAGATATAAAAGGAAAATATAAAGCATGGAATGAACATCAAATAAATAAATAAAAAATAATAATAATAAAAAAATGCAAAGAATTACCAGGAAAGGCATAGCATAGCAGAACAAAGTAGACGAAAGCAAAGGTAAACAAAGGAAAGCATGGCCCCGTAAAGCAAAAAAAAAAAAAGCAAGGCCAGGGAGGGCAAAGCTGAGCAAAGGAAAGTAACACCAGGTAAAGCAAAGCATAACGAGGGAAGACAAAGCAAGCAAAGGACAGCAAAGCACTTTGAGGCAAGGCAAAGCACAGCATGGTTTGGAAAAGCAATGCAGTGCCAGGTCTGTAAACCAAAGGTAAACCAAGGAAAGCATGGCCTGATAAAGCAAAACAAAGCAAGGCCAGGGAAGGCAAAGCACAGGAAGGCAAAGCAGAGCAAAGGAAAGTAGTACCAGGAAATGCAAAGCAGTGCTGGTAAAGAGAAAGAAAAGAAATATTAATGAAAAAAAAAAATAAAAACAAACAAACAATCAAAAAATAAATAAAACCACAACAAAGCGAAAAAGTTCAAGGTAAGGCAAATCAGAGCAGGGTTAAGAGAAGCTAAGCAGAGCAGAGAAGGAAAAGCAAAGCAATGCCTGGAATACAAAGCTAGGCAAAGGAAAACATGGCCAGGCAAGGCAAAGCAGAACACAAGAAAGTAGCAAAAGGAAAAGCAAAGCAATGCCAGGAATACAAAGTAAAGAAAAACAAAGGTAAGCATGGCCTGAAAATGGAAATGAGAGCAGGAGCAGGTGAGGCAAAAGAGAGCAAGGCAAAGGTAAAAAAAGGCAAGCGTGGCCCCGTAAAGCAAAACAAAGCACGGCCAAGAAAGGCAAAGCTGAGCAAAGGAAAGTAGCAAAAGGAAAAGCAAAGCATAACCAGGGAAGACAAAGCAAACAAAGGAAAGCAAAGCAGTTTGAGGCAAGGCAAAGCACAGCACGGGTAGGAAGAGCAAAGCAGTGCCAGGTCTATAAAGCAAAGCTAAACCAAGGAAAGCATGGCCAGGGAAGGGAAAGCTGAGCAAGTCAAAGCAGAGCAAGGGAACGTAGCACAAGGAAAAGCAACGCATTTTCAGGAAAGCAAAAGCAAAGCAGTCTGAGGCAAAGATGGGGCAAGAACAGCAGAGGAAAGGAGGCATGGGAAAGCAAAACTGTGCCACGAAGAGCAAAGCAAAGCGGAGTAAGGCAAAACAAAAAGAAGCAAAGCAAACGTAAGGAGCTTGCGGCTAGCCCAGTAAAACCAGTGGGATAGTCTCCAAAAGAAACCTAGCACAGCACAGGACAGCAGAGCAATGCGGATAAAAGCTGAGCAAGACAGAGTAAAACCCTGCTAAGGAAAAGACCGAGCGGCACAAGGAAAAGCAGTGACAACCAGGGCCTGGAAAAGGAAAGCACGGCCTGTAAAAACACATCAGATAGGTCCAAAAGGAAAACAAAAGAATGCAATGAACAGTTAAAGGAAAAAAAAAAAAAAAGAATAAATAATAATAATAATAAAAAAAATAGATGCAAAGCATGTCCAGAAAAGGCAAAACATAGCAAGGCAAAGCAGAGCAGAGCAAAGCTAAACAAAGGCAAGCGTGGCCCCGTAAAGCAAAACAAAGCACGGCCAGGGAAGGCAAAGCTGAGCAAAGGAAAGTAACACCAGGTAAAGCAAAGCATAACGAGGGAAGACAAAGCAAGCAAAGGACAGCAAAGCAGTTTGAGGCGAGGCAAGGCAAAGCACAGCACGGGTAGGAAAAGCAATGCAGTGCCAGGTCTATAAAGCAAAGCTAAACCAAGGAAAGCATGGCCAGGGAAGGGAAAGCTGAGCAAGTCAAAGCAGAGCAAGGGAACGTAGCACAAGGAAATGCAAAGTATTTTCAGGAGAGAAAGAGCAAAACACTCTGAGGCAAAGCAGGGGCAAGAACAGCAGAGGAAAGGAGGTATGGAAAAGCAAAACCGTGCCAGCAAGAGCAAAGCAAAGCGGAGCAAGGCAAAACAAAGAGAAGCAAAGCAAACGTAGCGAGCTGGCGGCCAGCCCTCCTTTGGGTTCCAAGTGTCTGTGGGGGAGAGATCGGAGGGCTCCATTTTGTGTGCAGGTGGCAGCCAGACTTGGACAGTGGTTGTACCCTGATCGCCCACTCCTCAGCCTTCTTCACAGCTCCTAGTCCACTGTGACACCGGGCAAGAACCATGTCTTGCTTTAGCTGGTTTTATATATATATATATATCTATATACATTTTGTTGTTGTTTGTTGTGGATTTCTACCACCGTACTTGTGGGAATCACGTAGTTCCTTACTGTTTTGAGAACCTCACACACACAACTAGCAGTGTGGCCCACCCAAGCCAGCTCGCCGCATGGCTAGGGACAAAGTATGGACCATGTCGGGCGGCCAGGCCTGCTGCCCCCACGCGCCGGTTCCGAGGGGACAGTGGCTGGGCTGCGGGGAGGCCAAGTTCTGTGTCTGACGGTTTATGCGTTCATAAATTTACCAATCGACTCAGCAGCAAAATCAGTGAGACGGTCTTCAAAGGAAGCCTAGCACGGCACAGGAGAGCGGAGCAATGCGGATGAAAGCTGAGCAAGACAAAGCAAAGCCCTGCTATGGAAAAGACCTAGCGGCATAGGGAAAAGCAATGACATCCAGCGCCTGGAAAAGCAAAGCGCGGCCTCTAAAAACACATCAGATAGGTCCAAAAGGAAAACAAAAGAATGCAATGAACACTTAAAAAAAAAAAAAAAAAAAAAAAAAAAAAAAAAAAAGCAAAACATGTCCAGAAAAGGCAAAACTTAGCAAGGCAAAGCAGAGCAAGGGAACGTAGCACAAGGAAAAGCAAAGCATTGCCAGGAAAGAAACAGCAAAAGAATCTGAGGCAAAGCAAAGCAAAGCCGGGGCAAGAACAGCAGAGGAAAGGAGGTATGGAAAAGCAAAACTGTGCCAGCAAGAGCAAAGCAAAGCGGAGCAAGGCAAAACAAAGAGAAGCAAAGCGAACGTAGCGAGCTGGCGGCCAGCCCTCCTTTGGGTTCCAAGTGCCTGTTGGGGGGAGACCGGAGGGCTCTCATGTTGTGTGCAGGTGGCAGCCGGACTTGGACAGTGGCTGTACCCTGATCGCCCTCTCCCCAGCCTCCTTCACATCTCCTGGTCCACCGTGACGTTGGGCAAGAACCATGTCTTGCTTTATCTGTTTATTTCTTTATTGTTGCCTTTCTTCCAGCGTAGTTGTGGGAATCGTGTTGTTACTTACAGAAAAGACCGTGCTGGGTGTGCAGGCCTGCTGCCCCCTCGTGCCAGTTCCGAGGGAACGGTCGCTGGGCTGCGGGGAGGCCAAGTTCTGTGTCTGACGGTTTATGCGTTCGTAATTATAGCGATCGACTCGGCATCAAAACCCGCGGGACGGTCTCCGAGAGAAGCCTAGCACGGCACAGGAGAGCAGAGCAATGCGGTTGAAAGCCGAGCAAGGCAAGGCAGAGCCCTGCTAGGGAAAGGACGGCGGGGTTGGTTCCCGGCCGGCAGGTGTTCCCCGCCTCGGGGCGCCGCGGGCGCCTCGTCTAAGCGCTGCGGACAGCAGCCGCCAGGTCTACCCGGGCGCGGTCGCCATGTTTGCTTAGCCGGCGGCGACCTGTAGGGGTCGCTGCAGGTCCGGCCGCGAGAACGGCGTCGGGGTCTGCCCGGCAGCGACGGGAGCGCGGGCGCGAGCGCGTTTGCGAGGGCTCCCGTCCGCGGGTCGGTCGAGCGGTTCCCGAGCGGGTCCGATGGCGCGGAAAGCGTCGGAAATTCCCGGAAAGGTGCGAAAAGTGCCGGAAGGGCCCGTGGGAAAAGCGAAGGAAGGCGGGCCGGCGCTGTCGGTTCCCGGCCGGCGGGTCTCCCCGTGTCCCCCTGAGGTTGCCAGGTCTACCGTGTGCCCCCCGTTGCCGCCACGTCTCCCCGTGTCCCCCTGAGGTTGCCAGGTCTACCGTGTGCCCCCCGTTGCCGCCACGTCTCCCCGTGTCGTCCTGCGGCCGCCAGGTGTCCCGGTGCCCTCCTGCGGCCGCCAGGTCTCCCCGCGTCCCGCCGAGGTTGCCAGGTCTACCGCATCCCCCCGTCGCCTCGTCTGCCGATCCTGCCGCGGCCGCCTGGTGTCCCCGCGTCGTCCCGCGGCCGCCTGGTCTCCCCGTAGCTTCCTGCGGCCGCCAGGTCTACCCTGCCGCGGTCGCCATGTTTGCTTAGCCGGCGGCGACCTGTAGGGGTCGCTGCAGGTCCGGCCGCGAGAACGGCGTCGGGGTCTGCCCGGCAGCGACGGGAGCGCGCGCGCGCGCGCGTTTGCGAAGGCGCACGTCCGCGGGTCGGTCGAGCGGTTCCCGAGCGGGTCCGATGGCGCGGAAAGCGTCGGAAATTCCCGGAAAGGTGCGAAAAAGCCCGAAAAGGCTGGAAAAGTGCCGGAAGGGCCCGTGGGAAAAGCGAAGGAAGGCGGGCCGGCGCCGTCGGTTCCCGGCCGGCGGGTCCCCCTGAGGTTGCCAGGTCTACCCGCGCGGAGGAAATAGCCGCCGGTCGGGCGGAGGGAACGGCGGCCAGGTCTACCGCGTGTCCGACGGGACTTGGAAGGCCGCCGTGGGGCTGGAGGTAGACTAGCAGGTCGTGCCACGGCTCGGAAGGGGTGGTAGGCGT
>NW_028136689.1:0-12500 GCF_965140915.1 Aythya marila | reverse complement strand
CGAGGCCGCTCCCGGGCGCCCCCGGCAGACGAGCTTCCCCCCGCCCCCCCCCCCCCCCCCCCCCCGATTTCTGGGTAGACCTGGCGGCCCTTCGGGGGGCGGCATTTTCCGGCGAATGGTAGACCTGGCGGTCCGTCGGAGCGAAGCGTGCCTCCGCCTCCCCGGCTACGCTCTGCACGGCAGTCCGAGGGACGCTCGCGCCTCTGTCCCGCTTACAGCCGACACACGGGCTCGCCTGCTCGCCAACGCGCTGTGCCGCTTCGGCTCCTCGCCTTGACGCCACGCTACACCTGGCGGATCGGGGCTGGGAGGGGAAGGGGGAGGAAGAGGGGAGGGGATTCACCTGTCCACTTCAGCACGACGAGGACCGTAGAGCTGGCGGCCGTCAGCTAACGGCGGCTGCCTACGCGCTTTTCTGGAGCCCTTCGCTTTCTTCCCCCGCCCTTCTTTTTGCTTCCCTTCTGCTTTCTCATTCCTTTCTTCATCGATTCGTTGGCTGAACGATCGATCCATCGATTCCTTGATTCATTCACTCACTCACTCATGCACTCACTCACTCACTCACTCATTCATTCATTCATTCATTCATTCGTTCGTTCGTTCATTCATTCATTCATTCATTCATTCATTCATTCATTCATTCACAAATACACCTCTTCTCGTTCCCTCCCTTCCCCCCTTCTCCCCGTTGCCACGCCGCTCTTCCCCAGCAGCCGGCCGAGAAGCAGGGCAGAGCTCAAGATCGCCGCGAGGCGGGGAAGCGCCGTGTAGACGGACGGGGCTGCGGGCGGCGGACAGCCTCTGCCCTCGCGAGCCCGCGAGCCCGAGCCGAAGCGCAAGCCCGAAGCCGACTCCGAGCCCGATCCGCCCCGGCCGCGGAGCCGAGCGTCGCAGGAGGCGAGGCAGCTCCCGCCTGCCCGCCTTTGCGGGGGCCCCGGACGGGGCCCGCCCGGGGAGAAAAACGCTGGAGGCGAGCGCGAGCTCGTCGCTCTGCTCCCTCCCGCGCCATCTAGCTGCCCGCCGGCCGGGACACGGGCTCGGCGGGAGCCTGAAGACCAGCCGGCTTGAAGCTCCGTGCCCGGAATAATGCGTCCCCCTCTCGCCTACGTGTGGCGCCGGCTTCCCGCCGAGCGGAGCGGAGCGGCCGGCGACGAGCTAGGAGGATTGCCCCTCCCGCCGCCCCCCCGCCCGACGGCTCGGCGGGGCTGCGGCGCGACGGGCGGGGGAGAGGGGGGGAGAGGAGCCGGCGCCGCTCGAGAAGCCGAGAGCGCGGCCGCGCGCGGCCCCTGGCTGCATCGGGCTGCCGCTCGCTCTGCCGTCAGGGGCTCTGGCTCGCCTGCGAGCCACCCGTGCGACTCTGCGTGGCTGGGCGTGTGTCACTGCACTCAGCGATCCGTGCGAAACGAGGCGAAGCGAAGGCGCGCAACGGAAAGGCGGAGCGCCGCCAGCCAAAGCCAGGCCAAGCGGCGCCGGCAAAAGCAAAGCGAAGCAGAGGAGGAACGGCAAAGCGGAGCGAGGCGGAGCAGACGAAGGAAAAGCAAACGAGTGCCACGAACGCGACGCCAAGCAAAACTCAGCGCTTCCACGAAAAGCAAAGCGAAGCAGGGCCGGCAAAAGCAAAGCAAAGGGGAGGAACTGGCGGCCGGTCTGCCGCGGGCTCCGAGTGGCTCTGGCGGCGGGTAGACGTGGCGGCCGGAGTCTGAGAGCGAACGCTTTCTCCGCACGCTTTGTACGACCTCTCGTCTCCCCGCCGACAAGCGGGACCCGTGCTTTCTTGTTGCTGCTGCTGCTGCTGCTGCTGCTTGTGTTTGTTTTTCTTTTTCCCCTTTTTCTTTTTAAAAGCGTGAACGATTCGAATGAATGGCGCCTCCCAGCCGTTCCCCTGCACGCGAGAGGCGTGTGGATAGACCTGGCGGGCCGCCGGAGGGAAGCGTGCGGGCACGCGCCCGTCTGTGCATGCGTGCGTGTGGCCGTGTAGACGAGGCAGCCGGGCCGCTCTCGAGCAGTGGCCGTGACGGCGGGGTAGACCTGACGGCTCCACGAGGCGGGAGGGGGCGGGGGGACAGAGCGGGGAGGAGGAGGGAGAAGTAGACCTGGTGGCTCCACGGGGCGGGAGGGGGCGGGGGGACAGAGCGGGGAGGAGGAGGGAGAAGTAGACCTGGTGGCTCCACGGGGCGGGAGGGGGCGGGGGGACAGAGCGGGGAGGAGGAGGGAGAAGTAGACCTGGTGGCTCCACGGGGCGGGAGGGGGCGGGGGGGAGAGAGCGGGGAGGAGGAGGGAGAAGTAGACCTGGTGGCTCCACGAGGCGGGAGGGGGCGGGGGAGAGAGCGGGGAGGAGGGAGAAGTAGACCTGGTGGCTCCACGGGGCCCGGAGGGTGGGAGGGACGGGTAGACGTGGCGGCCTGCATCTGACAGCGGCCGTCTACGCACTTCAATGGCCGCCTCCGCCCCCTCCCCACTTCTCCCTCCCTCTCCTCCGCCCTTTGCAGCCTTTGCAGTGGACGGGGCGGGGCGGGGCGCCGGCGCCGGTCGGGAAGGCGAGGGCGCGGCCCCGGACCCCGGCTGCTTCGGGCCGCAGCTCGCTCTGACGTCAGAGGCTCTTGCTCGGCCGCCAGAGGCTCGCCACCTGTGCCGCTCAGTGCGGCTGACTGCCTGGCCGCTTTGCTTTAGCCGCTTTGCAAAATAACTACTCTTATCTTTACGTTTATTATTAGTTAGTTCTGTTGCCTGTTTTCCGCTGTAGCTTCAGGAATCGTGTCATTCCTTACCGTCTTTCAAAACCTCCCCCACCCCCCTAGTCCTCAGCTCCCCCTCACGCCCCCCTCCCCCCCCCCCCCCCTCCCCCAGCCTCCTCAGGCAAACGGCAGTTGAGCTCAGGTGGCGGCTCCCCAGTCAGCGGGGGTCCTGGAATAGACTTGGCTGGGTGGCCGACCCCCGCACCCCCACCTGCCAGCTGCGAAGGGACGGTTGGCGGGCTGTGGGGAGGCCGAAGTAGGTGACCCAGCGTTCCTGTGTGTGTAAACGCATCAAAAGAGCAAAAAACAAAGCGGAGTAGGAACGGCAAAGCAGAGCAAAGAAAAGGAAATCGGTGCCGGGAATACAAACCAAAACCCCCCAGAAAGATGCAGCTCTAAGGAAAGCATGTCGAAGCAGGTGCGGGAAAAGCAAAGCGGGGAAGAGCGACGATAAGTAAAGCGAGGAAAAGGAAAGCAAAGCAAAACGAACCCAAATCATTGGGAATCGTGTAATGTCGCTTATCGTCCTAAAAAACCTCACCCAAGCCCGTCCCCAGACGAACAGCAGCAGCGGGACCCACCTGGCGGCTCGCCGGACAGCGGGGGATGAGGAATAGACCATGCTGGGTGGCTGGCCAGGCTTCCTGTCGCCACCCTCCAGCTCCCGGGGGACAGTCGTCGGGCTGCGGGGAGGGAGGCCACGGTGTGCGCCTGAGGCTTTATGCGTTCATAAATACACCGATCGACTCGTCGCCCAAATCGGTGCGACGGTCTGCAAAAGAAGCCTACCTAGCACGGCAAAGCAGAGCTGAGCAATGCAACGCAAAGCAGAGCGAGACAAAGCAAAGCCCTGCTAGGGAAAAGAAAGAGGCAAAAGGAAAAGCAAAGCCAAGCAGGGCAAGAAAAACCAAAGCAGAAGAGGTCCAGGAAAAGAAAAGTGGTGTCACGAATACAAAGTAAAGCAAAGCAAAGCGAGGCAGGGCCAGCAAAAGCAAAACAAAGAAGGGTGGGGAAAAACAAACAAACAAACAAAAAAAAAACTAAGCTAAGGATTTCCTGGGGGGTGGGGGAAAGAAAAGCGGCATCTTGAATACAACGTCAAGCAAAACAAAGCGAGGCAGGGCCAGCAAAAGCAAAACAAAGAAAGGCGAGAAAAACCAAAGCAAAAGAGGTCCAGGAAAAGAAAAGCGGTGTCTTGAATACAACGTCAAGCAAAACAAAGCGAGGCAGGACCAGCAAAAGCAAAGCAAAGAAGGGCGAGAAAAACCAAAGCAAAGGAGGTCCAGGGAAAGAAAAGCGGTGTCACGAATACAAAGTCAAGCAAAACGAAACAAAGCGAGGCCAGGAAAAGCAAAGCACGGTCAGGAAGAGAAAATCCAAAGTAAAACAGGGCCAAGAAAAGCCAAGCAGTACCTTGAATACAAAGCGAAGCGAAGCAACGCAGGGCCAGGGAAAGCAAAGCAAAGCAAAACGGTGCTGCCAAAACAAAATGCGGAGTTAACTTAGCGTCAGTCGAAATCGCACCCCCCACCCACCCATGAGGAAAAGGGGCCCGTTGCTGGCTTACGGGGAGCTGGGCGTTTGAGAAGGCCAGGGTGTGGCAGCGGCCCCCGGTTGCCTCGGGCCGCCTCTCGCTCTCGCTCTGACATCAGAGGCTCCTGCTCGGCCGCGAACGGCTCCCCACCTGTGCCACTCAGTTTGGCTGGCTGCCTGGCTGCTTTGCTTTAGCTGCTTATCATTATATAAAATAATAATAATAATAATAATAATAATAATAATAATAATAATAATAATAATAATAATAATGCTATTATTATATACTACTAAAAAGTTATTAGAAATAAAAGTATTAAATAGTAATAGAAATAAATATCATTAAAACGTAATACAAATAGTAGAAGTAGGAATAATAATAGTCTTCTCCGTCTGTTTCCCCCTTTCGTTTTAGGAATCGAGTAGTTATTGATTGTTGTTCTCAACCCACACCCCTCCCCAGACGAATAGGAACGGAGCCCACCTGCTGGCTCTCCGGACAACGGTGGGCAACAAAATAGACCTGGCCCGGTAGCCAGATCCCTGTCCCTGCCCGCCAGCTGCGAGGGGACAGCTGCCGGGCTGCGGGCCGGCTAACTTTTCTGTGTGTTCGGAAACAAGTTTCATGAACTTCTTTATGCATTCATAAAGACAGCAAAGCTAAGGAAAGGAGCACAGGGAAAAACAAAGCGGTGCCACGAAAGGGAAAGCCAAGGAAAGAAAGCACTTTGAGGCAAAGCAAAGCACAGCGAGGCTAAGAAAGGTCCAGAAGAGCAGAGAAGGGAAAGCAAAGCACTGACAGGAATACGAAGCAAAGAAATAAAAAATAAAGCATGACCGCACAAGTAAAAACGTAGCAGGCTCAGGAAAGAAAAAGCAAAACAAAGCAAAGCAAAGCAAAGCAAAGTAGCACAAGGAACAACACAGCATTTCCAGGAGAGAAAAAGCAAAGCAATCTGAGGCAAGAACAGCAGAGGAAAGGAGGTATGGAAAAGCAAAACTGTGCCAGCAAGAGCAAAGCAAAGCGGAGCGAGGCAAAACAAAGAGAAGCAGAGTGAACGTAGCGAGCTGGCGGCCAGCCCTCCTTTGGGTTCCAAGGGCCTGTTGGGGGGAGACCGGAGGGCTCCATTTTGTGTACGGGTGGCAGCCAGACTTGGACAGTGGCTGTACCCTGATCGCCCCCTCCTCAGCCTTCTTCACAGCTCCTAGTCCACTGTGACAGCCGGCAAGAACCATGTCTTGCTTTAGCTGGTTTTATATCTATATACATTTTTTTGTTGTTGTTTGTTGTGTATTTCTTCCAGCGTAGTTGTGGGAATCATGTAGTTCCTTACTGTCTCTGAGAACCTCACACACACAACTAGCAGTGTGGCCCACCTGGCAGCTCGCCGCATGGCTAGGGACAAAGTATGGACCATGTCGGGCGGCCAGGCCTGCTGCCCCCACGCGCTGGGTCCGAGGGGACAGTGGCTGGGCTGCGGGGAGGCCAAGTTTTGTGTCTGACGGTTTATGCGTTCATAAATTTACCAATCAACTCAGCAGCAAAATCAGTGAGACGGTCTCCAAAAGAAGCCTAGCATGGCACAGGAGAGCAGAGCAATGCGGATAAAAGCTGAGCAAGACAGAGTAAAACCCTGCTAAGGAAAAGCCCTGCTAGGCATAGGGAAAAGCAGTGACAACCAGGGCCTGGAAAAGGAAAGCGCGGCCTGTAAAAACACATCAGATAGGTCCAAAAGGAAAACAAAAGAATGTAATGAACATTTAAAGAAAAATAAATAAAGAAATAAATAATAATGATAATAAAAGAAATAGATGCAAAGCATGTCCAGAAAAGGCAAAACATAGCAAGGTGAAGCAGAGCAGAGCGAAGCTAAACAAAGGCAAGCATGGCCCTATAAAGCAAAACAAAGCACGGCCAGGGAAGGCAAAGCTGAGCAAAGGAAAGTAGCACCAGGAAAAGCAAAGCAGTGCCAGGAAAGAGAAAGAAGTGAAAATAAATAAATAAATAAATAAATAAATAAAACAAAACAAAACAAAAAAAAAAAAACAGCAATAAAAAGCACAAGAAAGCGAAAAAGTTCGAGGTAAGGCAAATCAGAGCAGGGTTAAGAGAAGCTAAGCAGAACAGAGAAGGAAAAGCAAAGCAATGCCAGGAATACAAAGCAAGGCAAAGCAAAGCAAAGCAAAGCATGGCCAGGCAAGGCAAAGCAGAACAAAAGAAAGTAGCAAAAGGAAAAGCAAAGCAGTGCCAGGAATACAAAGTAAAGCAAAACAAAGGTAAGCATGGCCTGAAAATGGAAGTGAGAGCAGGAGCAGGTGAGGCAAAAGAGAGCAAAGCAAAGGTAAAAAAAGGCAAGCGTGGCCCCGTAAAGCAAAACAAAGCACGGCCAGGGAAGGCAAAGCTGAGCAAAGGAAAGTAGCACGAGGAAAAGCAAAGCATAACCAGGGAAGACAAAGCAAACAAAGGAAAGCAAGGCAGTTTGAGGCAAGGCAAAGCACAGCACGGGTAGGAAAAGCAAAGCAGTGCCAGGTCTATAAAGCAAAGCTAAACCAAGGAAAGCATGGCCAGGGAAGGGAAGGCTGAGAAAGTCAAAGCAGAGCAAAGGAACGTAGCACAAGGAAAAGCAAAGCATTTTAAGGAAAGCAACAGCAAAACAACGTGAGGCAAAGCCGGGGCAAGAACAGCAGAGGAAAGGAGGTATGGAAAAGCAAAACTGTGCCAGCAAGAGCAAAGCAAAGCGGAGCAAGGCAAAACAAAGAGAAGCAAAGCAAACGTAGCGAGCTGGCGGCCAGCCCTCCTTTGGGTTCCAAGTGCCTGTTGGGGGGAGACCGGAGGGCCTCCATGTTGTGTACAGGTGGCAGCCAGACTTGGACAGTGGCCGGACCCTGATCGCCCCCTCCTCAGCCTTCTTCACAGCTCCTAGTCCACCGTGACGTTGGGCAAGAACCATGTCTTGCTTTAGCTGGTTTTATATCTATATACATTTTGTTGTTGTTTGTTGTGGATTTCTTCCAGCGTAGTTGTGGGAATCATGTAGTTACTTATTCTCGTTGAAATTGTCACTGAACACTATCACCACACGAGCAGCAGTTAGGGGTCCCCTGGCAGCTCGCCGCATGGCTGGGGACAAAGAATGGACCATGTCGGGCGGCCAGGCCTGCTGCACCCAGCCTCCAGTTCCGAGGGGACAGTGGCTGGGCTGCGGGGAGGCCAAGTTCTGTGTCTGACGGTTTATGAGTTCAGAAATTTACCAACCGACTCAGCAGCAAAATCAGTGAGACGGTCTCCAAAGGAAGCCTAGCACGGCACAGGAGAGCAGAGCAATGCGGATGAAAGCTGAGCGAGACAAAGCAAAGCCCTGCTAGGGAAAAGACCTAGCGGCCTAAGGAAAAGCAATGACAAGCACGGCCTGGAAAAGCAAAGCACGGCCAGAGAAAACACAAGAAAAAGATACAAAAGGAAAACATAAAGCATGGAATGAACATCAAATAAATAAAAAAAAATAATAAGAATAAAAAAAATGCAAAGCATGACCAGGAAAGGCATAGCATAGCAGAACAAAGTAGAGGAAAGCAAAGGTAAACAAAGGAAAGCATGGCCCCGTAAAGCAAAAAAAAAAAAAGCAAGGCCAGGGAGGGCAAAGCTGAGCAAAGGAAAGTAACACCAGGTAAAGCAAAGCATAACGAGGGAAGACAAAGCAAGCAAAGGACAGCAAAGCAGTCTGAGGCAAGGCAAAGCACAGCATGGTTTGGAAAAGCAATGCAGTGCCAGGTCTGTAAACCAAAGGTAAACCAAGGAAAGCATGGCCAGGGAAGGGAAAGCTGAGCAAGTCAAAGCAGAGCAAGGGAACGTAGCACAAGGAAAAGCAAAGCATTGCCAGGAAAGCAAAAGCAAAGCAGTCTGAGGCAAAGCTGGGGCAAGAACAGCAGAGGAAAGGAGGTATGGGAAAGCAAAACTGTGCCACAAAGAGCAAAGCAAAGCGGAGTACGGCAAAACAGAGAGAAGCAAAGCAAACGTAAGGAGCTTGCGGCTAGCCCAGTAAAACCAGTGGGACAGTCTCTAAAAGAAACCTAGCACAGCACAGGAGAGCAGAGCAATGTGGATAAAAGCTGAGCAAGACAGAGTAAAACCCTGCTAAGAAAAAGACCTAGCGGCATAAGGAAAAGCAGTGACAACCAGGGCCTGGAAAAGGAAAGCATGGCCTGTAAAAACACATCAGATAGGTCCAAAAGAAAGACAAAAGAATGTAATGAACATTTAAAATAAAAAAAAAAAAAAAAAAAAAGGAAAAATAATGAGTACAAAAAAAAAAAATAGATGCAAAGCATGTCCAGAAAAGGCAAAACATAGCAAGGCAAAGCAGAGCAGAGCGCAGCTAAACAAAGGCAAGCATGGCCCCATAAAGCAAAACAAAGCATGGCCAGGGAAGGCAAAGCACAGGAAGGCAAAGCAGAGCAAAGGAAAGTAGTACCAGGAAATGCAAAGCAGTGCTGGTAAAGAGAAAGAAAAAAAAATATTAATGAAAAAAAAATAAAAACAAACAAACAATCAAAAAATAAATAAAACCACAACAAAGCGAAAAAGTTCAAGGTAAGGCAAATCAGAGCAGGGTTAAGAGAAGCTAAGCAGAGCAGAGAAGGAAAAGCAAAGCAATGCCAGGAATACAAAGCAAAGCAAAGCAAAGCATGGCCAGGCAAGGCAAAGCAGAACAAAAGAAAGTAGCAAAAGGAAAAGCAAAGCAGTGCCAGGAATACAAAGTAAAGCAAAACAAAGGTAAGCATGGCCGGAAACTGGAAGTGAGAGCAGGAGCAAGTGAGGCAAAAGAGAGCAAGGCAAAGGTAAAAAAAGGCAAGCGTGGCCCCGTAAAGCAAAACAAAGCACGGCCAGGGAAGGCAAAGCTGAGCAAAGGAAAGTAGCACCAGGAAAAGCAAAGCATAACTAGGAAAGACAAAGCAAACAAAGGAAAGCAAGGCAGTTTGAGGCGAGGCAAAGCACAGCACGGGTAGGAAAAGCAAAGCAGTGCCAGGTCTATAAAGCAAAGCTAAACCAAGGAAAGCATGGCCAGGGAAGGGAAGGCTGAGAAAGTCAAAGCAGAGCAAAGGAACGTAGCACAAGGAAAAGCAAAGCATTTTAAGGAAAGCAACAGCAAAACAACGTGAGGCAAAGCCGGGGCAAGAACAGCAGAGGAAAGGAGGTATGGAAAAGCAAAACTGTGCCAGCAAGAGCAAAGCAAAGCGGAGCAAGGCAAAACAAAGAGAAGCAAAGCAAACGTAGCGAGCTGGCGGCCAGCCCTCCTTTGGGTTCCAAGTGCCTGTTGGGGGGAGACCGGAGGGCTCCATGTTGTGTACAGGTGGCAGCCAGACTTGGACAGTGGCCGGACCCTGATCGCCCCCTCCTCAGCCTTCTTCACAGCTCCTAGTCCACCGTGACGTTGGGCAAGAACCATGTCTTGCTTTAGCTGGTTTTATATCTATATACATTTTGTTGTTGTTTGTTGTGGATTTCTTCCAGCGTAGTTGTGGGAATCATGTAGTTACTTATTCTCGTTGAAATTGTCACTGAACACTATCACCACACGAGTAGCAGTTAAGGGTCCCCTGGCAGCTCGCCGCATGGCTAGGGACAAAGAATGGACCATGTCGGGCGGCCAGGCCTGCTGCCCCCACGCGCCGGTTCCGAGGGGACAGTGGCTGGGCTGCGGGGAGGCCAAGTTCTGTGTCTGACGGTTTATGCGTTCATAAATTTACCATTCGACTCAGCAGCAAAATCAGTGAGACGGTCTCCAAAGGAAGCCTAGCACGGCACAGGAGAGCAGAGCAATGCGGATGAAAGCTGAGCGAGACAAAGCAAAGCCCTGCTAGGGAAAAGACCTAGCGGCATAAGGAAAAGCAATGACAAGCACGGCCTGGAAAAGCAAAGCACGGCCAGAGAAAACACAAGAAAAAGATATAAAAGGAAAACATAAAGCATGGAATGAACATCAAATAAATAAAAATAATAATAATAATAATAAAAAAATGCAAAGCATGACCAGGAAAGGCATAGCATAGCAGAACAAAGTAGAGGAAAGCAAAGGTAAACAAAGGAAAGCATGGCCCCGTAAAGCAAAAAAAAAAAAAAGCAAGGCCAGGGAGGGCAAAGCTGAGCAAAGGAAAGTAGCACCAGGTAAAGCAAAGCATAACGAGGGAAGATAAAGCAAACAAAGGACAGCAAAGCACTTTGAGGCAAGGCAAAGCACAGCATGGTTTGGAAAAGCAATGCAGTGCCAGGTCTGTAAACCAAAGGTAAACCAAGGAAAGCATGGCCTGATAAAGCAAAACAAAGCAAGGCCAGGGAAGGCAAAGCACAGGAAGGCAAAGCAGAGCAAAGGAAAGCAGTACCAGGAAATGCAAAGCAGTGCTGGTAAAGAGAAAGAAAAGAAATATTAATGAAAAAAAAATAAAAACAAACAAACAATCAAAAAATAAATAAAACCACAACAAAGCGAAAAAGTTCAAGGTAAGGCAAATCAGTGCAGGGTTAAGAGAAGCTAAGCAGAGCAGAGAAGGAAAAGCAAAGCAATGCCTGGAATACAAAGCTAGGCAAAGGAAAACATGGCCAGGCAAGGCAAAGCAGAACAAAAGAAAGTAGCAAAAGGAAAAGCAAAGCAATGCCAGGAATACAAAGTAAAGCAAAACAAAGGTAAGCATGGCCTGAAAATGGAAGTGAGAGCAGGAGCAGGTGAGGCAAAAGAGAGCAAGGCAAAGGTAAAAAAAGGCAAGCGTGGCCCCGTAAAGCAATACAAAGCACGGCCAGGGAAGGCAAAGCTGAGCAAAGGAAAGTAGCACCAGGAAAAGCAAAGCATAACCAGGGAAGACAAAGCAAACAAAGGAAAGCAAGGCAGTTTGAGGCGAGGCAAAGCACAGCACGGGTAGGAAAAGCAAAGCAGTGCCAGGTCTATAAAGCAGAGCTAAACCAAGGAAAGCATGGCCTGATAAAGCAAAGGAAAGCATGGCCAGGGAAGGCAAAGCAGAGCAAGGAAAAGCAAAGCAAAGGAAAGTAGCACAAGGAAATGCAAAGTATTTTCAGGAGAGAAAGAGCAAAACACTCTGAGGCAAAGCAGGGGCAAGAACAGCAGAGGAAAGGAGGTATGGAAAAGCAAAACCGTGCCAGCAAGAGCAAAGCAAAGCAGAGCAAAGCAAAACAGAGAGAAGCAAAGCAAACGTAGCGAGCTGTTGGCCAGCCCTCCTTTGGGTTCCAAGTGCCTGTTGGGGGGAGACCGGAGGGCCCTCATGTTGTGTGCAGGTGGCAGCCAGACTTGGACAGTGGCTGTACCCTGATCGCCCTCTCCCCAGCCTCCTTCATATCTCCTAGTCCACTGTGACACCGGGCAAGAACCATGTCTTGCTTTAGCTGTTTATTTCTTTATTGTTGCCTTTCTTCCAGCGTAGTTGTGGGAATCATGTTGTTACTCCCAGAAAAGACCGTGCTGGGTGTGCAGGCCTGCTGCCCCCTCGTGCCAGTTCCGAGGGAACGGTCGCTGGGCTGCGGGGAGGCCAAGTTCTGTGTCTGACGGTTTATGCGTTCGTAATTATAGCGATCGACTCGGCATCAAAATCAGCGGGACGGTCTCCGAGAGGAGCCCAGCACGGCACAGGAGAGCAGAGCAATGCGGATGAAAGCCGAGCAAGGCAAGGCAGAGCCCTGCTAGGGAAAGGACGGCGGGGTTGGTTCCCGGCCGGCAGGTGTTCCCCGCCTCGGGGCGCCGCGGGCGCCTCGTCTAAGCGCTGCGGACAGCAGCCTCCAGGTCTACCCGGGCGCGGTCGCCATGTTTGCTTAGCCGGCGGCGACCTGTAGGGGTCGCTGCAGGTCCGTCCGCGAGAACGGCGTCGGGGTCTGCCCGGCAGCGACGGGCGCGCGGGCGCGAGCGCGTTTGCGAGGGCTCCCGTCCGCGGGTCGGTCGAGCGGTTCCCGAGCGGGTCCGATGGCGCGGAAAGCGTCGGAAATTCCCGGAAAGGGTGGAAAAGTGCCGGAAGGGCCCGTGGGAAAAGCGAAGGAAGGCGGGCCGGCGCTGTCGGTTTCCGGCCGGCGGGTCTCCCCGTGTCCCCCTGAGGTTGCCAGGTCTACCGTGTGCCCCCCGTTGCCGCCACGTCTCCCCGTGTCGTCCTGCGGCCGCCAGGTGTCCCGGTGCCCTCCTGCGGCCGCCAGGTCTCCCCGCGTCCCGCCGAGGTTGCCAGGTCTACCGCAACCCC
>NW_028136690.1:0-63118 GCF_965140915.1 Aythya marila | reverse complement strand
GGTGTTTTTGACATGTTTTGGGGTCTCTGTTGGGTTTTGTTGGGTTCTTGTTTTTCATCATGTTGGAAAAGTTTAACTTGCGTGTTTTGGAGAACATCAGGTAGGTTTAGTGTCGTTTTGGGGTGGATCTATGTTTTTTGGGGATTTTCTTCCAGTTTTGGGGGTGATTCCATTCTTGTTTGGGGTGTTTTTGACTTGTTTTGGGGTGTCCGTTGGGTTTTAGTTGGATTCTCGTTGGTCCTTAAGGGAAATGGGAGTGGATTGTGGGTTTTGAAGAAGATCAGGTGAGTTTAGGGTGGTTTTGTGGGGAAATTCATAGTTTTTGGTGTTTTTTCTTCTGATTCAGTTATTTTTTGGGGTGTTTTTGACGTGTTTTGGGGTTTCCGTTGGGTTTCGTTGAGTTCCTAATGGGTTTTATGGTGGTTGGGAGTGGACATTTGGATTTGGAGAACATCAGGTACGTTTAGAGTGGTTTTGGGATTGGATCCGTGCTTTTTGGGGTTTTCTTTGGTTTTGGGGGTGATCCTGTTCTTGTTTGGGGTGTTTTTGACGTGTTTTGGGTTCTCTGTTGGGTTTTCCGTGGTCATCATGGTGGAAAAGTGTAAATTGTGGGTTTTGGAGAACATCAGGTAGGTTTAGGGGGACTTTTGGTGTGGATCTATGGCTTTTGGGGTTTTCTTTCGTTTTTAGGGTTTATCCCGTTCTTGTTTGGGGTGTTTTTGACTTCTTTTGGGGTCTCCGTTGGGTTTCGTTGGGTTTTCCATGGTCATCATGTTGGAAAATTGTAAATTGTGGGTTTTGGAGATCATCAGGTAGGTTTAGGGTGGTTTTGGGGTGGATCTATGATTTTGAAGGATTTTCTTCCAATTTTGGGGGTGATCCCTTTCTTTTTTTTTTTTTTTTTTTTTTTTTTTTTTTTTTTTTTTTTTGACGTGTTTTGTGGTCTCGGTTGGGTTTCGTTGGGTTTTCCATGGTCATCAATGTGGAAAAGTGTAAATTGTGGGTTTTGGAGAACTTCAGGTTGGTTTAGGGGGATTTTTGGTGTGGATCTATGGCTTTTGGGGTTTTCTTTCGTTGTTGGGGTTGAACCAGTTCTTTTTTGGGGTGTTTTTGACGTTTTTGGGGTCTCCGTTGGGTTTTAGTTGGATTCTCGTTGGTCGTTAAGTTAAACGGGAGTGGATTGTGGGTTTTGAAGAAGATCAGGTGAGTTTAGGGTGGTTTTGTGGGGAAATTCATAGTTTTTGGTGTTTTTTCTTCTGATTCAGTTATTTTTTGGGGTGTTTTTGACGTGTTTTGGGGTTTCCGTTGGGTTTCGTTGAGTTCCTAATGGGTTTTATGGTGGTTGGGAGTGGACATTTGGATTTGGAGAACATCAGGTACGTTTAGAGTGGTTTTGGGATTGGATCCGTGCTTTTTGGGGTTTTCTTTGGTTTTGGGGGTGATCCTGTTCTTGTTTGGGGTGTTTTTGACGTGTTTTGGGTTCTCTGTTGGGTTTTCCGTGGTCATCATGGTGGAAAAGTGTAAATTGTGGGTTTTGGAGAACATCAGGTAGGTTTAGGGGGACTTTTGGTGTGGATCTATGGCTTTTGGGGTTTTCTTTCGTTTTTAGGGTTTATCCCGTTCTTGTTTGGGGTGTTTTTGACTTCTTTTGGGGTCTCCGTTGGGTTTCGTTGGGTTTTCCATGGTCATCATGTTGGAAAATTGTAAATTGTGGGTTTTGGAGATCATCAGGTAGGTTTAGGGTGGTTTTGGGGTGGATCTATGATTTTGAAGGATTTTCTTCCAATTTTGGGGGTGATCCCTTTCTTTTTTTTTTTTTTTTTTTTTTTTTTTTGACGTGTTTTGTGGTCTCCGTTGGGTTTCGTTGGGTTTTCCATGGTCATCAATGTGGAAAAGTGTAAATTGTGGGTTTTGGAGAACTTCAGGTTGGTTTAGGGGGATTTTTGGTGTGGATCTATGGCTTTTGGGGTTTTCTTTCGTTGTTGGGGTTGAACCAGTTCTTTTTTGGGGTGTTTTTGACGTTTTTGGGGTCTCCGTTGGGTTTTGTTGGGTTCTCGTTGGTCGTTAAGTTAAACGGGAGTGGATTGTGGGTTTTGAAGAAGATCAGGTAAGTTTAGGGTGATTTGGGAGGGAAATGCATAGTTTTGTTTTTTTTTTCCTTCTGATCCAGTTCTTTTTTGGGGTGTTTTTGACGTGTTTTGGGGTTTCCGTTGCGTTTTGTTGAGTTCCTAATGGGTTTTATGGTGGGTGGGAGTGGATTTTGGGATTTGGAGAAGATCAGGTAGGTTTAAGGGTTTTCTTGGGGTTAAATCACGTATTTTCTTCTGATCCGGTTTGCTTTTGGGGTGTTTTTGAGGTGTTTTGGGGTTTCTGTTGCATTTTGTTGAGTTCCTAATGGGTTTTATGGTGGTTGGGAGTGGACTTTGGGATTTGGAGAAGATCAGGTAGGTTTAGGGTGGTTTTGGAATTGGATCCATGCTTTTTGGGGATTTTCTTCCAGTTTTGGGGGTTATCCCGTTCTTTTTTGGGGTGTTTTTGACATGTTTTGATGTCTCTGTTGGGTTTCGTTGGGTTTTCTGTTGGCATCTTGGTGGAAAAGGGTAAATTGTGGGTTTTGGAGAACTTCAGGTAGGTTTAGGGGGACTTTTGGGGTGGATTCATGGTATTTGGGGTTTTCTTCTGTTTTTTGGGGTGATCCTGTTCTTTTTTGGGGTGTTTTTGACGTGTTTTGGGGTTGTCCGTTGGGTTTTGTTGGGTTCTCGTTGGTCATCATTGTGAAAAAGGGTAAATTGTGGGTTTTGGAGAACATCAGGTAGGCTTAGGGGGACTTTTGGGGTGGATCTATGGCATTTGGGGTTTTCTTCTCTTTTTTGGGGAGATCCTGTTCTTTTTTGTTTGTTTTTTGTTTTTTTTTTTTTTTTTTGACATGTTTTTTGTCTCCATTGGGTTTCGTTGGGTTTTCCATGGTCATCATGGTGGAAAAGGGTAAATTTGTGGGTTTTGGAGAACATCAGGTAGGTTTAGGCTGGTTTTGGGATTGGATCTGTGCTTTTTGGGGATTTTCTTCCAGTTTATGGGTGATCCCTTTCTTTTTTGGGGGTGTTTTTGACGTGTTTTGGTGTCTCCTTTTGGGTTTTCGTTTGGTTCATGTTGGTCATCATGGTGAAAATTGTAAATTTTTGGGGGGGGAATTTTCTTCCAGTTTTGGGGGTGATCCCGTTCTTTTTTGGGGGTGTTTTTGACATGTTTTGGGGTCTCTGTTGGGTTTTGTTGGGTTCTTGTTTTTCATCATGTTGGAAAAGTTTAACTTGCGTGTTTTGGAGAACATCAGGTAGGTTTAGTGTCGTTTTGGGGTGGATCTATGTTTTTTGGGGATTTTCTTCCAGTTTTGGGGGTGATTCCGTTCTTGTTTGGGGTGTTTTTGACGTTTTTGGGTGTCCGTTGGGTTTTAGTTGGATTCTCGTTGGTCCTTAAGGGAAATGGGTGTGGATTGTGGGTTTTGAAGAAGATCAGGTGAGTTTAGGGTGGTTTTGTGGGGAAATTCATAGTTTTTGGTGTTTTTTCTTCTGATTCAGTTATTTTTTGGGGTGTTTTTGACGTGTTTTGGGGTTTCCGTTGGGTTTCGTTGAGTTCCTAATGGGTTTTATGGTGGTTGGGAGTGGACATTTGGATTTGGAGAACATCAGGTACGTTTAGAGTGGTTTTGGGATTGGATCCGTGCTTTTTGGGGTTTTCTTTGGTTTTGGGGGTGATCCTGTTCTTGTTTGGGGTGTTTTTGACGTGTTTTGGGTTCTCTGTTGGGTTTTCCGTGGTCATCATGGTGGAAAAGTGTAAATTGTGGGTTTTGGAGAACATCAGGTAGGTTTAGGGGGACTTTTGGTGTGGATCTATGGCTTTTGGGGTTTTCTTTCGTTTTTAGGGTTTATCCCGTTCTTGTTTGGGGTGTTTTTGACTTCTTTTGGGGTCTCCGTTGGGTTTCGTTGGGTTTTCCATGGTCATCATGTTGGAAAATTGTAAATTGTGGGTTTTGGAGATCATCAGGTAGGTTTAGGGTGGTTTTGGGGTGGATCTATGATTTTGAAGGATTTTCTTCCAATTTTGGGGGTGATCCCTTTCTTTTTTTTTTTTTTTTTTTTTTTTTTTTTTTTTTTTTTTTTTTTTTTGACGTGTTTTGTGGTCTCGGTTGGGTTTCGTTGGGTTTTCCATGGTCATCAATGTGGAAAAGTGTAAATTGTGGGTTTTGGAGAACTTCAGGTTGGTTTAGGGGGATTTTTGGTGTGGATCTATGGCTTTTGGGGTTTTCTTTCGTTGTTGGGGTTGAACCAGTTCTTTTTTGGGGTGTTTTTGACGTTTTTGGGGTCTCCGTTGGGTTTTAGTTGGATTCTCGTTGGTCGTTAAGTTAAACGGGAGTGGATTGTGGGTTTTGAAGAAGATCAGGTGAGTTTAGGGTGGTTTTGTGGGGAAATTCATAGTTTTTGGTGTTTTTTCTTCTGATTCAGTTATTTTTTGGGGTGTTTTTGACGTGTTTTGGGGTTTCCGTTGGGTTTCGTTGAGTTCCTAATGGGTTTTATGGTGGTTGGGAGTGGACATTTGGATTTGGAGAACATCAGGTACGTTTAGAGTGGTTTTGGGATTGGATCCGTGCTTTTTGGGGTTTTCTTTGGTTTTGGGGGTGATCCTGTTCTTGTTTGGGGTGTTTTTGACGTGTTTTGGGTTCTCTGTTGGGTTTTCCGTGGTCATCATGGTGGAAAAGTGTAAATTGTGGGTTTTGGAGAACATCAGGTAGGTTTAGGGGGACTTTTGGTGTGGATCTATGGCTTTTGGGGTTTTCTTTCGTTTTTAGGGTTTATCCCGTTCTTGTTTGGGGTGTTTTTGACTTCTTTTGGGGTCTCCGTTGGGTTTCGTTGGGTTTTCCATGGTCATCATGTTGGAAAATTGTAAATTGTGGGTTTTGGAGATCATCAGGTAGGTTTAGGGTGGTTTTGGGGTGGATCTATGATTTTGAAGGATTTTCTTCCAATTTTGGGGGTGATCCCTTTCTTTTTTTTTTTTTTTTTTTTTTTTTTTTTTTTTTTTGACGTGTTTTGTGGTCTCCGTTGGGTTTCGTTGGGTTTTCCATGGTCATCAATGTGGAAAAGTGTAAATTGTGGGTTTTGGAGAACTTCAGGTTGGTTTAGGGGGATTTTTGGTGTGGATCTATGGCTTTTGGGGTTTTCTTTCGTTGTTGGGGTTGAACCAGTTCTTTTTTGGGGTGTTTTTGACGTTTTTGGGGTCTCCGTTGGGTTTTGTTGGGTTCTCGTTGGTCGTTAAGTTAAACGGGAGTGGATTGTGGGTTTTGAAGAAGATCAGGTAAGTTTAGGGTGATTTGGGAGGGAAATGCATAGTTTTGTTTTTTTTTTCCTTCTGATCCAGTTCTTTTTTGGGGTGTTTTTGACGTGTTTTGGGGTTTCCGTTGCGTTTTGTTGAGTTCCTAATGGGTTTTATGGTGGGTGGGAGTGGATTTTGGGATTTGGAGAAGATCAGGTAGGTTTAAGGGTTTTCTTGGGGTTAAATCACGTATTTTCTTCTGATCCGGTTTGCTTTTGGGGTGTTTTTGAGGTGTTTTGGGGTTTCTGTTGCATTTTGTTGAGTTCCTAATGGGTTTTATGGTGGTTGGGAGTGGACTTTGGGATTTGGAGAAGATCAGGTAGGTTTAGGGTGGTTTTGGAATTGGATCCATGCTTTTTGGGGATTTTCTTCCAGTTTTGGGGGTTATCCCGTTCTTTTTTGGGGTGTTTTTGACATGTTTTGATGTCTCTGTTGGGTTTCGTTGGGTTTTCTGTTGGCATCTTGGTGGAAAAGGGTAAATTGTGGGTTTTGGAGAACTTCAGGTAGGTTTAGGGGGACTTTTGGGGTGGATTCATGGTATTTGGGGTTTTCTTCTGTTTTTTGGGGTGATCCTGTTCTTTTTTGGGGTGTTTTTGACGTGTTTTGGGGTTGTCCGTTGGGTTTTGTTGGGTTCTCGTTGGTCATCATTGTGAAAAAGGGTAAATTGTGGGTTTTGGAGAACATCAGGTAGGCTTAGGGGGACTTTTGGGGTGGATCTATGGCATTTGGGGTTTTCTTCTCTTTTTTGGGGAGATCCTGTTCTTTTTTGTTTGTTTTTTGGTTTTTTTTTTTTTTTTGACATGTTTTTTGTCTCCATTGGGTTTCGTTGGGTTTTCCATGGTCATCATGGTGGAAAAGGGTAAATTTGTGGGTTTTGGAGAACATCAGGTAGGTTTAGGCTGGTTTTGGGATTGGATCTGTGCTTTTTGGGGATTTTCTTCCAGTTTATGGGTGATCCCTTTCTTTTTTGGGGTGTTTTTGACGTGTTTTGGTGTCTCCTTTTGGGTTTTCGTTTGGTTCATGTTGGTCATCATGGTGAAAATTGTAAATTTTTGGGGGGGGAATTTTCTTCCAGTTTTGGGGGTGATCCCGTTCTTTTTTGGGGTGTTTTTGACATGTTTTGGGGTCTCTGTTGGGTTTTGTTGGGTTCTTGTTTTTCATCATGTTGGAAAAGTTTAACTTGCGTGTTTTGGAGAACATCAGGTAGGTTTAGTGTCGTTTTGGGGTGGATCTATGTTTTTTGGGGATTTTCTTCCAGTTTTGGGGGTGATTCCGTTCTAGTTTGGGGTGTTTTTGACTTGTTTTGGGGTGTCCGTTGGGTTTTAGTTGGATTCTCGTTGGTCCTTAAGGGAAATGGGAGTGGATTGTGGGTTTTGAAGAAGATCAGGTGAGTTTAGGGTGGTTTTGTGGGGAAATTCATAGTTTTTGGTGTTTTTTCTTCTGATTCAGTTATTTTTTGGGGTGTTTTTGACGTGTTTTGGGGTTTCCGTTGGGTTTCGTTGAGTTCCTAATGGGTTTTATGGTGGTTGGGAGTGGACATTTGGATTTGGAGAACATCAGGTACGTTTAGAGTGGTTTTGGGATTGGATCCGTGCTTTTTGGGGTTTTCTTTGGTTTTGGGGGTGATCCTGTTCTTGTTTGGGGTGTTTTTGACGTGTGTTGGGTTCTCTGTTGGGTTTTCCGTGGTCATCATGGTGGAAAAGTGTAAATTGTGGGTTTTGGAGAACATCAGGTAGGTTTAGGGGGACTTTTGGTGTGGATCTATGGCTTTTGGGGTTTTCTTTCGTTTTTAGGGTTTATCCCGTTCTTGTTTGGGGTGTTTTTGACTTCTTTTGGGGTCTCCGTTGGGTTTCGTTGGGTTTTCCATGGTCATCATGTTGGAAAATTGTAAATTGTGGGTTTTGGAGATCATCAGGTAGGTTTAGGGTGGTTTTGGGGTGGATCTATGATTTTGAAGGATTTTCTTCCAATTTTGGGGGTGATCCCTTTTTTTTTTTTTTTTTTTTTTTTTTTTTTTTTTTTTGACGTGTTTTGTGGTCTCGGTTGGGTTTCGTTGGGTTTTCCATGGTCATCAATGTGGAAAAGTGTAAATTGTGGGTTTTGGAGAACTTCAGGTTGGTTTAGGGGGATTTTTGGTGTGGATCTATGGCTTTTGGGGTTTTCTTTCGTTGTTGGGGTTGAACCAGTTCTTTTTTGGGGTGTTTTTGACGTTTTTGGGGTCTCCGTTGGGTTTTGTTGGGTTCTCGTTGGTCGTTAAGCTAAACGGGAGTGGATTGTGGGTTTTGAAGAAGATCAGGTAAGTTTAGGGTGATTTGGGAGGGAAATGCATAGTTTTGTTTTTTTTTTCCTTCTGATCCAGTTCTTTTTTGGGGTGTTTTTGACGTGTTTTGGGGTTTCCGTTGCGTTTTGTTGAGTTCCTAATGGGTTTTATGGTGGGTGGGAGTGGATTTTGGGATTTGGAGAAGATCAGGTAGGTTTAAGGGTTTTCTTGGGGTTAAATCACGTATTTTCTTCTGATCCGGTTTGCTTTTGGGGTGTTTTTGAGGTGTTTTGGGGTTTCTGTTGCATTTTGTTGAGTTCCTAATGGGTTTTATGGTGGTTGGGAGTGGACTTTGGGATTTGGAGAAGATCAGGTAGGTTTAGGGTGGTTTTGGAATTGGATCCATGCTTTTTGGGGATTTTCTTCCAGTTTTGGGGGTTATCCCGTTCTTTTTTGGGGTGTTTTTGACATGTTTTGATGTCTCTGTTGGGTTTCGTTGGGTTTTCTGTTGGCATCTTGGTGGAAAAGGGTAAATTGTGGGTTTTGGAGAACTTCAGGTAGGTTTAGGGGGACTTTTGGGGTGGATTCATGGTATTTGGGGTTTTCTTCTGTTTTTTGGGGTGATCCTGTTCTTTTTTGGGGTGTTTTTGACGTGTTTTGGTGTCTCCTTTTGGGTTTTCGTTTGGTTCATGTTGGTCATCATGGTGAAAATTGTAAATTTTTGGGGGGGGGAATTTTCTTCCAGTTTTGGGGGTGATCCCGTTCTTTTTTGGGGTGTTTTTGACATGTTTTGGGGTCTCTGTTGGGTTTTGTTGGGTTCTTGTTTTTCATCATGTTGGAAAAGTTTAACTTGCGTGTTTTGGAGAACATCAGGTAGGTTTAGTGTCGTTTTGGGGTGGATCTATGTTTTTTGGGGATTTTCTTCCAGTTTTGGGGGTGATTCCGTTCTTGTTTGGGGTGTTTTTGACTTGTTTTGGGGTGTCCGTTGGGTTTTAGTTGGATTCTCGTTGGTCCTTAAGGGAAATGGGAGTGGATTGTGGGTTTTGAAGAAGATCAGGTGAGTTTAGGGTGGTTTTGTGGGGAAATTCATAGTTTTTGGTGTTTTTTCTTCTGATTCAGTTATTTTTTGGGGTGTTTTTGACGTGTTTTGGGGTTTCCGTTGGGTTTCGTTGAGTTCCTAATGGGTTTTATGGTGGTTGGGAGTGGACATTTGGATTTGGAGAACATCAGGTACGTTTAGAGTGGTTTTGGGATTGGATCCGTGCTTTTTGGGGTTTTCTTTGGTTTTGGGGGTGATCTTGTTCTTGTTTGGGGTGTTTTTGACGTGTGTTGGGTTCTCTGTTGGGTTTTCCGTGGTCATCATGGTGGAAAAGTGTAAATTGTGGGTTTTGGAGAACATCAGGTAGGTTTAGGGGGACTTTTGGTGTGGATCTATGGCTTTTGGGGTTTTCTTTCGTTTTTAGGGTTTATCCCGTTCTTGTTTGGGGTGTTTTTGACTTCTTTTGGGGTCTCCGTTGGGTTTCGTTGGGTTTTCCATGGTCATCATGTTGGAAAATTGTAAATTGTGGTTTTGGAGATCATCAGGTAGGTTTAGGGTGGTTTTGGGGTGGATCTATGATTTTGAAGGATTTTCTTCCAATTTTGGGGGTGATCCCTTTCTTTTTTTTTTTTTTTTTTTTTTTTTTTTTTTTTTTTGACGTGTTTTGTGGTCTCCGTTGGGTTTCGTTGGGTTTTCCATGGTCATCAATGTGGAAAAGTGTAAATTGTGGGTTTTGGAGAACTTCAGGTTGGTTTAGGGGGATTTTTGGTGTGGATCTATGGCTTTTGGGGTTTTCTTTCGTTGTTGGGGTTGAACCAGTTCTTTTTTGGGGTGTTTTTGACGTTTTTGGGGTCTCCGTTGGGTTTTGTTGGGTTCTCGTTGGTCGTTAAGCTAAACGGGAGTGGATTGTGGGTTTTGAAGAAGATCAGGTAAGTTTAGGGTGATTTGGGAGGGAAATGCATAGTTTTGTTTTTTTTTTCCTTCTGATCCAGTTCTTTTTTGGGGTGTTTTTGACGTGTTTTGGGGTTTCCGTTGCGTTTTGTTGAGTTCCTAATGGGTTTTATGGTGGGTGGGAGTGGATTTTGGGATTTGGAGAAGATCAGGTAGGTTTAAGGGTTTTCTTGGGGTTAAATCACGTATTTTCTTCTGATCCGGTTTGCTTTTGGGGTGTTTTTGAGGTGTTTTGGGGTTTCTGTTGCATTTTGTTGAGTTCCTAATGGGTTTTATGGTGGTTGGGAGTGGACTTTGGGATTTGGAGAAGATCAGGTAGGTTTAGGGTGGTTTTGGAATTGGATCCATGCTTTTGGGGGATTTTCTTCCAGTTTTGGGGGTTATCCCGTTCTTTTTTGGGGTGTTTTTGACATGTTTTGATGTCTCTGTTGGGTTTCGTTGGGTTTTCTGTTGGCATCTGGGTGGAAAAGGGTAAATTGTGGGTTTTGGAGAACTTCAGGTAGGTTTAGGGGGACTTTTGGGGTGGATTCATGGTATTTGGGGTTTTCTTCTGTTTTTTGGGGTGATCCTGTTCTTTTTTGGGATGTTTTTGACGTGTTTTGGGGTTGTCCGTTGGGTTTTGTTGGGTTCTCGTTGGTCATCATTGTGAAAAAGGGTAAATTGTGGGTTTTGGAGAACATCAGGTAGGCTTAGGGGGACTTTTGGGGTGGATCTATGGCATTTGGGGTTTTCTTCTCTTTTTTGGGGAGATCCTGTTCTTTTTTGTTTGTTTGTTTTTTTTTTTTTTTTTTTTTGACATGTTTTTTGTCTCCATTGGGTTTCGTTGGGTTTTCCATGGTCATCATGGTGGAAAAGGGTAAATTTGTGGGTTTTGGAGAACATCAGGTAGGTTTAGGCTGGTTTTGGGATTGGATCTGTGCTTTTTGGGGATTTTCTTCCAGTTTATGGGTGATCCCTTTCTTTTTTGGGGTGTTTTTGACGTGTTTTGGTGTCTCCTTTTGGGTTTTCGTTTGGTTCATGTTGGTCATCATGGTGAAAATTGTAAATTTTTGGGGGGGGAATTTTCTTCCAGTTTTGGGGGTGATCCCGTTCTTTTTTGGGGTGTTTTTGACATGTTTTGGGGTCTCTGTTGGGTTTTGTTGGGTTCTTGTTTTTCATCATGTTGGAAAAGTTTAACTTGCGTGTTTTGGAGAACATCAGGTAGGTTTAGTGTCGTTTTGGGGTGGATCTATGTTTTTTGGGGATTTTCTTCCAGTTTTGGGGGTGATTCCGTTCTTGTTTGGGGTGTTTTTGACTTGTTTTGGGGTGTCTGTTGGGTTTTAGTTGGATTCTCGTTGGTCCTTAAGGGAAATGGGAGTGGATTGTGGGTTTTGAAGAAGATCAGGTGAGTTTAGGGTGGTTTTGTGGGGAAATTCATAGTTTTTGGTGTTTTTTCTTCTGATTCAGTTATTTTTGGGGGTGTTTTTGACGTGTTTTGGGGTTTCCGTTGGGTTTCGTTGAGTTCCTAATGGGTTTTATGGTGGTTGGGAGTGGACATTTGGATTTGGAGAACATCAGGTACGTTTAGAGTGGTTTTGGGATTGGATCCGTGCTTTTTGGGGTTTTCTTTGGTTTTGGGGGTGATCCTGTTCTTGTTTGGGGTGTTTTTGACGTGTTTTGGGTTCTCTGTTGGGTTTTCCGTGGTCATCATGGTGGAAAAGTGTAAATTGTGGGTTTTGGAGAACATCAGGTAGGTTTAGGGGGACTTTTGGTGTGGATCTATGGCTTTTGGGGTTTTCTTTCGTTTTTAGGGTTTATCCCGTTCTTGTTTGGGGTGTTTTTGACTTCTTTTGGGGTCTCCGTTGGGTTTCGTTGGGTTTTCCATGGTCATCATGTTGGAAAATTGTAAATTGTGGGTTTTGGAGATCATCAGGTAGGTTTAGGGTGGTTTTGGGGTGGATCTATGATTTTGAAGGATTTTCTTCCAATTTTGGGGGTGATCCCTTTCTTTTTTTTTTTTTTTTTTTTTGTTTTTTTTTTTTGTTTTTTTTTTTACGTGTTTTGTGGTCTCCGTTGGGTTTCGTTGGGTTTTCCATGGTCATCAATGTGGAAAAGTGTAAATTGTGGGTTTTGGAGAACTTCAGGTTGGTTTAGGGGGATTTTTGGTGTGGATCTATGGCTTTTGGGGTTTTCTTTCGTTGTTGGGGTTGAACCAGTTCTTTTTTGGGGTGTTTTTGACGTTTTTGGGGTCTCCGTTGGGTTTTGTTGGGTTCTCGTTGGTCGTTAAGCTAAACGGGAGTGGATTGTGGGTTTTGAAGAAGATCAGGTAAGTTTAGGGTGATTTGGGAGGGAAATGCATAGTTTTGTTTTTTTTTTCCTTCTGATCCAGTTCTTTTTTGGGGTGTTTTTGACGTGTTTTGGGGTTTCCGTTGCGTTTTGTTGAGTTCCTAATGGGTTTTATGGTGGGTGGGAGTGGATTTTGGGATTTGGAGAAGATCAGGTAGGTTTAAGGGTTTTCTTGGGGTTAAATCACGTATTTTCTTCTGATCCGGTTTGCTTTTGGGGTGTTTTTGAGGTGTTTTGGGGTTTCTGTTGCATTTTGTTGAGTTCCTAATGGGTTTTATGGTGGTTGGGAGTGGACTTTGGGATTTGGAGAAGATCAGGTAGGTTTAGGGTGGTTTTGGAATTGGATCCATGCTTTTTGGGGATTTTCTTCCAGTTTTGGGGGTTATCCCGTTCTTTTTTGGGGTGTTTTTGACATGTTTTGATGTCTCTGTTGGGTTTCGTTGGGTTTTCTGTTGGCATCTGGGTGGAAAAGGGTAAATTGTGGGTTTTGGAGAACTTCAGGTAGGTTTAGGGGGACTTTTGGGGTGGATTCATGGTATTTGGGGTTTTCTTCTGTTTTTTGGGGTGATCCTGTTCTTTTTTGGGGTGTTTTTGACGTGTTTTGGTGTCTCCTTTTGGGTTTTCGTTTGGTTCATGTTGGTCATCATGGTGAAAATTGTAAATTTTTGGGGGGGGGAATTTTCTTCCAGTTTTGGGGGTGATCCCGTTCTTTTTTGGGGTGTTTTTGACATGTTTTGGGGTCTCTGTTGGGTTTTGTTGGGTTCTTGTTTTTCATCATGTTGGAAAAGTTTAACTTGCGTGTTTTGGAGAACATCAGGTAGGTTTAGTGTCGTTTTGGGGTGGATCTATGTTTTTTGGGGATTTTCTTCCAGTTTTGGGGGTGATTCCGTTCTTGTTTGGGGTGTTTTTGACTTGTTTTGGGGTGTCCGTTGGGTTTTAGTTGGATTCTCGTTGGTCGTTAAGTTAAACGGGAGTGGATTGTGGGTTTTGAAGAAGATCAGGTGAGTTTAGGGTGGTTTTGTGGGGAAATTCATAGTTTTTGGTGTTTTTTCTTCTGATTCAGTTATTTTTTGGGGTGTTTTTGACGTGTTTTGGGGTTTCCGTTGGGTTTCGTTGAGTTCCTAATGGGTTTTATGGTGGTTGGGAGTGGACATTTGGATTTGGAGAACATCAGGTACGTTTAGAGTGGTTTTGGGATTGGATCCGTGCTTTTTGGGGTTTTCTTTGGTTTTGGGGGTGATCCTGTTCTTGTTTGGGGTGTTTTTGACGTGTTTTGGGTTCTCTGTTGGGTTTTCCGTGGTCATCATGGTGGAAAAGTGTAAATTGTGGGTTTTGGAGAACATCAGGTAGGTTTAGGGGGACTTTTGGTGTGGATCTATGGCTTTTGGGGTTTTCTTTCGTTTTTAGGGTTTATCCCGTTCTTGTTTGGGGTGTTTTTGACTTCTTTTGGGGTCTCCGTTGGGTTTCGTTGGGTTTTCCATGGTCATCATGTTGGAAAATTGTAAATTGTGGGTTTTGGAGATCATCAGGTAGGTTTAGGGTGGTTTTGGGGTGGATCTATGATTTTGAAGGATTTTCTTCCAATTTTGGGGGTGATCCCTTTCTTTTTTTTTTTTTTTTTTTTTTTTTTTTTTTTTTTTTGACGTGTTTTGTGGTCTCCGTTGGGTTTCGTTGGGTTTTCCATGGTCATCAATGTGGAAAAGTGTAAATTGTGGGTTTTGGAGAACTTCAGGTTGGTTTAGGGGGATTTTTGGTGTGGATCTATGGCTTTTGGGGTTTTCTTTCGTTGTTGGGGTTGAACCAGTTCTTTTTTGGGGTGTTTTTGACGTTTTTGGGGTCTCCGTTGGGTTTTGTTGGGTTCTCGTTGGTCGTTAAGTTAAACGGGAGTGGATTGTGGGTTTTGAAGAAGATCAGGTAAGTTTAGGGTGATTTGGGAGGGAAATGCATAGTTTTGTTTTTTTTTTCCTTCTGATCCAGTTCTTTTTTGGGGTGTTTTTGACGTGTTTTGGGGTTTCCGTTGCGTTTTGTTGAGTTCCTAATGGGTTTTATGGTGGGTGGGAGTGGATTTTGGGATTTGGAGAAGATCAGGTAGGTTTAAGGGTTTTCTTGGGGTTAAATCACGTATTTTCTTCTGATCCGGTTTGCTTTTGGGGTGTTTTTGAGGTGTTTTGGGGTTTCTGTTGCATTTTGTTGAGTTCCTAATGGGTTTTATGGTGGTTGGGAGTGGACTTTGGGATTTGGAGAAGATCAGGTAGGTTTAGGGTGGTTTTGGAATTGGATCCATGCTTTTTGGGGATTTTCTTCCAGTTTTGGGGGTTATCCCGTTCTTTTTTGGGGTGTTTTTGACATGTTTTGATGTCTCTGTTGGGTTTCGTTGGGTTTTCTGTTGGCATCTTGGTGGAAAAGGGTAAATTGTGGGTTTTGGAGAACTTCAGGTAGGTTTAGGGGGACTTTTGGGGTGGATTCATGGTATTTGGGGTTTTCTTCTGTTTTTGGGGTGATCCTGTTCTTTTTTGGGGTGTTTTTGACGTGTTTTGGTGTCTCCTTTTGGGTTTTCGTTTGGTTCATGTTGGTCATCATGGTGAAAATTGTAAATTTTTGGGGGGGGGAATTTTCTTCCAGTTTTGGGGGTGATCCCGTTCTTTTTTGGGGTGTTTTTGACATGTTTTGGGGTCTCTGTTGGGTTTTGTTGGGTTCTTGTTTTTCATCATGTTGGAAAAGTTTAACTTGCGTGTTTTGGAGAACATCAGGTAGGTTTAGTGTCGTTTTGGGGTGGATCTATGTTTTTTGGGGATTTTCTTCCAGTTTTGGGGGTGATTCCGTTCTTGTTTGGGGTGTTTTTGACTTGTTTTGGGGTGTCCGTTGGGTTTTAGTTGGATTCTCGTTGGTCCTTAAGGGAAATGGGAGTGGATTGTGGGTTTTGAAGAAGATCAGGTGAGTTTAGGGTGGTTTTGTGGGGAAATTCATAGTTTTTGGTGTTTTTTCTTCTGATTCAGTTATTTTTTGGGGTGTTTTTGACGTGTTTTGGGGTTTCCGTTGGGTTTCGTTGAGTTCCTAATGGGTTTTATGGTGGTTGGGAGTGGACATTTGGATTTGGAGAACATCAGGTACGTTTAGAGTGGTTTTGGGATTGGATCCGTGCTTTTTGGGGTTTTCTTTGGTTTTGGGGGTGATCTTGTTCTTGTTTGGGGTGTTTTTGACGTGTGTTGGGTTCTCTGTTGGGTTTTCCGTGGTCATCATGGTGGAAAAGTGTAAATTGTGGGTTTTGGAGAACATCAGGTAGGTTTAGGGGGACTTTTGGTGTGGATCTATGGCTTTTGGGGTTTTCTTTCGTTTTTAGGGTTTATCCCGTTCTTGTTTGGGGTGTTTTTGACTTCTTTTGGGGTCTCCGTTGGGTTTCGTTGGGTTTTCCATGGTCATCATGTTGGAAAATTGTAAATTGTGGGGTTTGGAGATCATCAGGTAGGTTTAGGGTGGTTTTGGGGTGGATCTATGATTTTGAAGGATTTTCTTCCAATTTTGGGGGTGATCCCTTTCTTTTTTTTTTTTTTTTTTTTTTTTTTTTTTTTTTTGACGTGTTTTGTGGTCTCCGTTGGGTTTCGTTGGGTTTTCCATGGTCATCAATGTGGAAAAGTGTAAATTGTGGGTTTTGGAGAACTTCAGGTTGGTTTAGGGGGATTTTTGGTGTGGATCTATGGCTTTTGGGGTTTTCTTTCGTTGTTGGGGTTGAACCAGTTCTTTTTTGGGGTGTTTTTGACGTTTTTGGGGTCTCCGTTGGGTTTTGTTGGGTTCTCGTTGGTCGTTAAGCTAAACGGGAGTGGATTGTGGGTTTTGAAGAAGATCAGGTAAGTTTAGGGTGATTTGGGAGGGAAATGCATAGTTTTGTTTTTTTTTTTCCTTCTGATCCAGTTCTTTTTTGGGGTGTTTTTGACGTGTTTTGGGGTTTCCGTTGCGTTTTGTTGAGTTCCTAATGGGTTTTATGGTGGGTGGGAGTGGATTTTGGGATTTGGAGAAGATCAGGTAGGTTTAAGGGTTTTCTTGGGGTTAAATCACGTATTTTCTTCTGATCCGGTTTGCTTTTGGGGTGTTTTTGAGGTGTTTTGGGGTTTCTGTTGCATTTTGTTGAGTTCCTAATGGGTTTTATGGTGGTTGGGAGTGGACTTTGGGATTTGGAGAAGATCAGGTAGGTTTAGGGTGGTTTTGGAATTGGATCCATGCTTTTTGGGGATTTTCTTCCAGTTTTGGGGGTTATCCCGTTCTTTTTTGGGGTGTTTTTGACATGTTTTGATGTCTCTGTTGGGTTTCGTTGGGTTTTCTGTTGGCATCTTGGTGGAAAAGGGTAAATTGTGGGTTTTGGAGAACTTCAGGTAGGTTTAGGGGGACTTTTGGGGTGGATTGGATTCATGGTATTTGGGGTTTTCTTCTGTTTTTTGGGGTGATCCTGTTCTTTTTTGGGGTGTTTTTGACGTGTTTTGGGGTTGTCCGTTGGGTTTTGTTGGGTTCTCGTTGGTCATCATTGTGAAAAAGGGTAAATTGTGGGTTTTGGAGAACATCAGGTAGGCTTAGGGGGACTTTTGGGGTGGATCTATGGCATTTGGGGTTTTCTTCTCTTTTTTGGGGAGATCCTGTTCTTTTTTGTTTTTTTTTTGTTTTTTTTTTTTTTTTTTTTGACATGTTTTTTGTCTCCATTGGGTTTCGTTGGGTTTTCCATGGTCATCATGGTGGAAAAGGGTAAATTTGTGGGTTTTGGAGAACATCAGGTAGGTTTAGGCTGGTTTTGGGATTGGATCTGTGCTTTTTGGGGATTTTCTTCCAGTTTATGGGTGATCCCTTTCTTTTTTGGGGTGTTTTTGACGTGTTTTGGTGTCTCCTTTTGGGTTTTCGTTTGGTTCATGTTGGTCATCATGGTGAAAATTGTAAATTTTTGGGGGGGGAATTTTCTTCCAGTTTTGGGGGTGATCCCGTTCTTTTTTGGGGTGTTTTTGACATGTTTTGGGGTCTCTGTTGGGTTTTGTTGGGTTCTTGTTTTTCATCATGTTGGAAAAGTTTAACTTGCGTGTTTTGGAGAACATCAGGTAGGTTTAGTGTCGTTTTGGGGTGGATCTATGTTTTTTGGGGATTTTCTTCCAGTTTTGGGGGTGATTCCGTTCTTGTTTGGGGTGTTTTTGACTTGTTTTGGGGTGTCCGTTGGGTTTTAGTTGGATTCTCGTTGGTCCTTAAGGGAAATGGGAGTGGATTGTGGGTTTTGAAGAAGATCAGGTGAGTTTAGGGTGGTTTTGTGGGGGAAATTCATAGTTTTTGGTGTTTTTTCTTCTGATTCAGTTATTTTTTGGGGTGTTTTTGACGTGTTTTGGGGTTTCCGTTGGGTTTCGTTGAGTTCCTAATGGGTTTTATGGTGGTTGGGAGTGGACATTTGGATTTGGAGAACATCAGGTACGTTTAGAGTGGTTTTGGGATTGGATCCGTGCTTTTTGGGGTTTTCTTTGGTTTTGGGGGTGATCCTGTTCTTGTTTGGGGTGTTTTTGACGTGTTTTGGGTTCTCTGTTGGGTTTTCCGTGGTCATCATGGTGGAAAAGTGTAAATTGTGGGTTTTGGAGAACATCAGGTAGGTTTAGGGGGACTTTTGGTGTGGATCTATGGCTTTTGGGGTTTTCTTTCGTTTTTAGGGTTTATCCCGTTCTTGTTTGGGGTGTTTTTGACTTCTTTTGGGGTCTCCGTTGGGTTTCGTTGGGTTTTCCATGGTCATCATGTTGGAAAATTGTAAATTGTGGGTTTTGGAGATCATCAGGTAGGTTTAGGGTGGTTTTGGGGTGGATCTATGATTTTGAAGGATTTTCTTCCAATTTTGGGGGTGATCCCTTTTTTTTTTTTTTTTTTTTTTTTTTTTTTTTTTTTTTGACGTGTTTTGTGGTCTCCGTTGGGTTTCGTTGGGTTTTCCATGGTCATCAATGTGGAAAAGTGTAAATTGTGGGTTTTGGAGAACTTCAGGTTGGTTTAGGGGGATTTTTGGTGTGGATCTATGGCTTTTGGGGTTTTCTTTCGTTGTTGGGGTTGAACCAGTTCTTTTTTGGGGTGTTTTTGACGTTTTTGGGGTCTCCGTTGGGTTTTGTTGGGTTCTCGTTGGTCGTTAAGCTAAACGGGAGTGGATTGTGGGTTTTGAAGAAGATCAGGTAAGTTTAGGGTGATTTGGGAGGGAAATGCATAGTTTTGTTTTTTTTTTCCTTCTGATCCAGTTCTTTTTTGGGGTGTTTTTGACGTGTTTTGGGGTTTCCGTTGCGTTTTGTTGAGTTCCTAATGGGTTTTATGGTGGGTGGGAGTGGATTTTGGGATTTGGAGAAGATCAGGTAGGTTTAAGGGTTTTCTTGGGGTTAAATCACGTATTTTCTTCTGATCCGGTTTGCTTTTGGGGTGTTTTTGAGGTGTTTTGGGGTTTCTGTTGCATTTTGTTGAGTTCCTAATGGGTTTTATGGTGGTTGGGAGTGGACTTTGGGATTTGGAGAAGATCAGGTAGGTTTAGGGTGGTTTTGGAATTGGATCCATGCTTTTTGGGGATTTTCTTCCAGTTTTGGGGGTTATCCCGTTCTTTTTTGGGGTGTTTTTGACATGTTTTGATGTCTCTGTTGGGTTTCGTTGGGTTTTCTGTTGGCATCTTGGTGGAAAAGGGTAAATTGTGGGTTTTGGAGAACTTCAGGTAGGTTTAGGGGGACTTTTGGGGTGGATTCATGGTATTTGGGGTTTTCTTCTGTTTTTTGGGGTGATCCTGTTCTTTTTTGGGGTGTTTTTGACGTGTTTTGGGGTTGTCCGTTGGGTTTTGTTGGGTTCTCGTTGGTCATCATTGTGAAAAAGGGTAAATTGTGGGTTTTGGAGAACATCAGGTAGGCTTAGGGGGACTTTTGGGGTGGATCTATGGCATTTGGGGTTTTCTTCTCTTTTTTGGGGAGATCCTGTTCTTTTTTGTTTGTTTTTTGTTTTTTTGTTTTTTTTTTTTGACATGTTTTTTGTCTCCATTGGGTTTCGTTGGGTTTTCCATGGTCATCATGGTGGAAAAGGGTAAATTTGTGGGTTTTGGAGAACATCAGGTAGGTTTAGGCTGGTTTTGGGATTGGATCTGTGCTTTTTGGGGATTTTCTTCCAGTTTATGGGTGATCCCTTTCTTTTTTGGGGTGTTTTTGACGTGTTTTGGTGTCTCCTTTTGGGTTTTCGTTTGGTTCATGTTGGTCATCATGGTGAAAATTGTAAATTTTTGGGGGGGGAATTTTCTTCCAGTTTTGGGGGTGATCCCGTTCTTTTTTGGGGTGTTTTTGACATGTTTTGGGGTCTCTGTTGGGTTTTGTTGGGTTCTTGTTTTTCATCATGTTGGAAAAGTTTAACTTGCGTGTTTTGGAGAACATCAGGTAGGTTTAGTGTCGTTTTGGGGTGGATCTATGTTTTTTGGGGATTTTCTTCCAGTTTTGGGGGTGATTCCGTTCTTGTTTGGGGTGTTTTTGACTTGTTTTGGGGTGTCCGTTGGGTTTTAGTTGGATTCTCGTTGGTCCTTAAGGGAAATGGGAGTGGATTGTGGGTTTTGAAGAAGATCAGGTGAGTTTAGGGTGGTTTTGTGGGGAAATTCATAGTTTTTGGTGTTTTTTCTTCTGATTCAGTTATTTTTTGGGGTGTTTTTGACGTGTTTTGGGGTTTCCGTTGGGTTTCGTTGAGTTCCTAATGGGTTTTATGGTGGTTGGGAGTGGACATTTGGATTTGGAGAACATCAGGTACGTTTAGAGTGGTTTTGGGATTGGATCCGTGCTTTTTGGGGTTTTCTTTGGTTTTGGGGGTGATCCTGTTCTTGTTTGGGGTGTTTTTGACGTGTGTTGGGTTCTCTGTTGGGTTTTCCGTGGTCATCATGGTGGAAAAGTGTAAATTGTGGGTTTTGGAGAACATCAGGTAGGTTTAGGGGGACTTTTGGTGTGGATCTATGGCTTTTGGGGTTTTCTTTCGTTTTTAGGGTTTATCCCGTTCTTGTTTGGGGTGTTTTTGACTTCTTTTGGGGTCTCCGTTGGGTTTCGTTGGGTTTTCCATGGTCATCATGTTGGAAAATTGTAAATTGTGGGTTTTGGAGATCATCAGGTAGGTTTAGGGTGGTTTTGGGGTGGATCTATGATTTTGAAGGATTTTCTTCCAATTTTGGGGGTGATCCCTTTCTTTTTTTTTTCTTTTTTTTTTTCTTTTTTTTTTTTTTTGACGTGTTTTGTGGTCTCCGTTGGGTTTCGTTGGGTTTTCCATGGTCATCAATGTGGAAAAGTGTAAATTGTGGGTTTTGGAGAACTTCAGGTTGGTTTAGGGGGATTTTTGGTGTGGATCTATGGCTTTTGGGGTTTTCTTTCGTTGTTGGGGTTGAACCAGTTCTTTTTTGGGGTGTTTTTGACGTTTTTGGGGTCTCCGTTGGGTTTTGTTGGGTTCTCGTTGGTCGTTAAGCTAAACGGGAGTGGATTGTGGGTTTTGAAGAAGATCAGGTAAGTTTAGGGTGATTTGGGAGGGAAATGCATAGTTTTGTTTTTTTTTTCCTTCTGATCCAGTTCTTTTTTGGGGTGTTTTTGACGTGTTTTGGGGTTTCCGTTGCGTTTTGTTGAGTTCCTAATGGGTTTTATGGTGGGTGGGAGTGGATTTTGGGATTTGGAGAAGATCAGGTAGGTTTAAGGGTTTTCTTGGGGTTAAATCACGTATTTTCTTCTGATCCGGTTTGCTTTTGGGGTGTTTTTGAGGTGTTTTGGGGTTTCTGTTGCATTTTGTTGAGTTCCTAATGGGTTTTATGGTGGTTGGGAGTGGACTTTGGGATTTGGAGAAGATCAGGTAGGTTTAGGGTGGTTTTGGAATTGGATCCATGCTTTTTGGGGATTTTCTTCCAGTTTTGGGGGTTATCCCGTTCTTTTTTGGGGTGTTTTTGACATGTTTTGATGTCTCTGTTGGGTTTCGTTGGGTTTTCTGTTGGCATCTTGGTGGAAAAGGGTAAATTGTGGGTTTTGGAGAACTTCAGGTAGGTTTAGGGGGACTTTTGGGGTGGATTCATGGTATTTGGGGTTTTCTTCTGTTTTTTGGGGTGATCCTGTTCTTTTTTGGGGTGTTTTTGACGTGTTTTGGGGTTGTCCGTTGGGTTTTGTTGGGTTCTCGTTGGTCATCATTGTGAAAAAGGGTAAATTGTGGGTTTTGGAGAACATCAGGTAGGCTTAGGGGGACTTTTGGGGTGGATCTATGGCATTTGGGGTTTTCTTCTCTTTTTTGGGGAGATCCTGTTCTTTTTTGTTTGTTTTTTGTTTTTTTGTTTTTTTTTTTTTTGACATGTTTTTTGTCTCCATTGGGTTTCGTTGGGTTTTCCATGGTCATCATGGTGGAAAAGGGTAAATTTGTGGGTTTTGGAGAACATCAGGTAGGTTTAGGCTGGTTTTGGGATTGGATCTGTGCTTTTTGGGGATTTTCTTCCAGTTTATGGGTGATCCCTTTCTTTTTTGGGGTGTTTTTGACGTGTTTTGGTGTCTCCTTTTGGGTTTTCGTTTGGTTCATGTTGGTCATCATGGTGAAAATTGTAAATTTTTGGGGGGGGAATTTTCTTCCAGTTTTGGGGGTGATCCCGTTCTTTTTTGGGGTGTTTTTGACATGTTTTGGGGTCTCTGTTGGGTTTTGTTGGGTTCTTGTTTTTCATCATGTTGGAAAAGTTTAACTTGCGTGTTTTGGAGAACATCAGGTAGGTTTAGTGTCGTTTTGGGGTGGATCTATGTTTTTTGGGGATTTTCTTCCAGTTTTGGGGGTGATTCCGTTCTTGTTTGGGGTGTTTTTGACTTGTTTTGGGGTGTCCGTTGGGTTTTAGTTGGATTCTCGTTGGTCCTTAAGGGAAATGGGAGTGGATTGTGGGTTTTGAAGAAGATCAGGTGAGTTTAGGGTGGTTTTGTGGGGAAATTCATAGTTTTTGGTGTTTTTTCTTCTGATTCAGTTATTTTTGGGGGTGTTTTTGACGTGTTTTGGGGTTTCCGTTGGGTTTCGTTGAGTTCCTAATGGGTTTTATGGTGGTTGGGAGTGGACATTTGGATTTGGAGAACATCAGGTACGTTTAGAGTGGTTTTGGGATTGGATCCGTGCTTTTTGGGGTTTTCTTTGGTTTTGGGGGTGATCCTGTTCTTGTTTGGGGTGTTTTTGACGTGTTTTGGGTTCTCTGTTGGGTTTTCCGTGGTCATCATGGTGGAAAAGTGTAAATTGTGGGTTTTGGAGAACATCAGGTAGGTTTAGGGGGACTTTTGGTGTGGATCTATGGCTTTTGGGGTTTTCTTTCGTTTTTAGGGTTTATCCCGTTCTTGTTTGGGGTGTTTTTGACTTCTTTTGGGGTCTCCGTTGGGTTTCGTTGGGTTTTCCATGGTCATCATGTTGGAAAATTGTAAATTGTGGGTTTTGGAGATCATCAGGTAGGTTTAGGGTGGTTTTGGGGTGGATCTATGATTTTGAAGGATTTTCTTCCAATTTTGGGGGTGATCCCTTTTTTTTTTTTTTTTTTTTTTTTTTTTTTTTTTTTTTTGACGTGTTTTGTGGTCTCCGTTGGGTTTCGTTGGGTTTTCCATGGTCATCAATGTGGAAAAGTGTAAATTGTGGGTTTTGGAGAACTTCAGGTTGGTTTAGGGGGATTTTTGGTGTGGATCTATGGCTTTTGGGGTTTTCTTTCGTTGTTGGGGTTGAACCAGTTCTTTTTTGGGGTGTTTTTGACGTTTTTGGGGTCTCCGTTGGGTTTTGTTGGGTTCTCGTTGGTCGTTAAGCTAAACGGGAGTGGATTGTGGGTTTTGAAGAAGATCAGGTAAGTTTAGGGTGATTTGGGAGGGAAATGCATAGTTTTGTTTTTTTTTTCCTTCTGATCCAGTTCTTTTTTGGGGTGTTTTTGACGTGTTTTGGGGTTTCCGTTGCGTTTTGTTGAGTTCCTAATGGGTTTTATGGTGGGTGGGAGTGGATTTTGGGATTTGGAGAAGATCAGGTAGGTTTAAGGGTTTTCTTGGGGTTAAATCACGTATTTTCTTCTGATCCGGTTTGCTTTTGGGGTGTTTTTGAGGTGTTTTGGGGTTTCTGTTGCATTTTGTTGAGTTCCTAATGGGTTTTATGGTGGTTGGGAGTGGACTTTGGGATTTGGAGAAGATCAGGTAGGTTTAGGGTGGTTTTGGAATTGGATCCATGCTTTTTGGGGTTTTCTTCCAGTTTTGGGGGTTATCCCGTTCTTTTCTGGGGTGTTTTTGACATGTTTTGATGTCTCTGTTGGGTTTTCTGTTGGCATCTTGGTGGAAAAGGGTAAATTGTGGGTTTTGGAGAACTTCAGGTAGGTTTAGGGGGACTTTTGGGGTGGATTCATGGTATTTGGGGTTTTCTTCTGTTTTTTGGGGTGATCCTGTTCTTTTTTGGGGTGTTTTTGACGTGTTTTGGGGTTGTCCGTTGGGTTTTGTTGGGTTCTCGTTGGTCATCATTGTGAAAAAGGGTAAATTGTGGGTTTTGGAGAACATCAGGTAGGCTTAGGGGGACTTTTGGGGTGGATCTATGGCATTTGGGTTTTTCTTCTGTTTTTTGGGGAGATCCTGTTCTTTTTTGTTTGTTTTTTTTTTTTTTTTTTTTTTTGACATGTTTTTTGTCTCCATTGGGTTTCGTTGGGTTTTCCATGGTCATCATGGTGGAAAAGGGTAAATTTGTGGGTTTTGGAGAACATCAGGTAGGTTTAGGCTGGTTTTGGGATTGGATCTGTGCTTTTTGGGGATTTTCTTCCAGTTTATGGGTGATCCCTTTCTTTTTTGGGGTGTTTTTGACGTGTTTTGGTGTCTCCTTTTGGGTTTTCGTTTGGTTCATGTTGGTCATCATGGTGAAAATTGTAAATTTTTGGGGGGGGAATTTTCTTCCAGTTTTGGGGGTGATCCCGTTCTTTTTTGGGGTGTTTTTGACATGTTTTGGGGTCTCTGTTGGGTTTTGTTGGGTTCTTGTTTTTCATCATGTTGGAAAAGTTTAACTTGCGTGTTTTGGAGAACATCAGGTAGGTTTAGTGTCGTTTTGGGGTGGATCTATGTTTTTTGGGGATTTTCTTCCAGTTTTGGGGGTGATTCCGTTCTAGTTTGGGGTGTTTTTGACTTGTTTTGGGGTGTCCGTTGGGTTTTAGTTGGATTCTCGTTGGTCCTTAAGGGAAATGGGAGTGGATTGTGGGTTTTGAAGAAGATCAGGTGAGTTTAGGGTGGTTTTGTGGGGAAATTCATAGTTTTTGGTGTTTTTTCTTCTGATTCAGTTATTTTTTGGGGTGTTTTTGACGTGTTTTGGGGTTTCCGTTGGGTTTCGTTGAGTTCCTGATGGGTTTTATGGTGGTTGGGAGTGGACATTTGGATTTGGAGAACATCAGGTACGTTTAGAGTGGTTTTGGGATTGGATCCATGCTTTTTGGGGTTTTCTTTGGTTTTGGGGGTGATCCTGTTCTTGTTTGGGGTGTTTTTGACGTGTTTTGGGTTCTCTGTTGTGTTTTCCGTGGTCATCATGGTGGAAAAGTGTAAATTGTGGGTTTTGGAGAACATCAGGTAGGTTTAGGGGGACTTTTGGTGTGGATCTATGGCTTTTGGGGTTTTCTTTCGTTTTTAGGGTTTATCCCGTTCTTGTTTGGGGTGTTTTTGACTTCTTTTGGGGTCTTCGGTTGGGTTTCGTTGGGTTTTCCATGGTCATCATGTTGGAAAATTGTAAATTGTGGGTTTTGGAGATCATCAGGTAGGTTTAGGGTGGTTTTGGGGTGGATCTATGATTTTGAAGGATTTTCTTCCAATTTTGGGGGTGATCCCTTTCTTTTTTTTTTTTTTTTTTTTTTTTTTTTTTGACGTGTTTTGTGGTCTCCGTTGGGTTTCGTTGGGTTTTCCATGGTCATCAATGTGGAAAAGTGTAAATTGTGGGTTTTGGAGAACTTCAGGTTGGTTTAGGGGGATTTTTGGTGTGGATCTATGGCTTTTGGGGTTTTCTTTCGTTGTTGGGGTTGAACCAGTTCTTTTTTGGGGTGTTTTTGACGTTTTTGGGGTCTCCGTTGGGTTTTGTTGGGTTCTCGTTGGTCGTTAAGCTAAACGGGAGTGGATTGTGGGTTTTGAAGAAGATCAGGTAAGTTTAGGGTGATTTGGGAGGGAAATGCATAGTTTTGTTTTTTTTTTCCTTCTGATCCAGTTCTTTTTTGGGGTGTTTTTGACGTGTTTTGGGGTTTCCGTTGCGTTTTGTTGAGTTCCTAATGGGTTTTATGGTGGGTGGGAGTGGATTTTGGGATTTGGAGAAGATCAGGTAGGTTTAAGGGTTTTCTTGGGGTTAAATCACGTATTTTCTTCTGATCCGGTTTGCTTTTGGGGTGTTTTTGAGGTGTTTTGGGGTTTCTGTTGCATTTTGTTGAGTTCCTAATGGGTTTTATGGTGGTTGGGAGTGGACTTTGGGATTTGGAGAAGATCAGGTAGGTTTAGGGTGGTTTTGGAATTGGATCCATGCTTTTTGGGGATTTTCTTCCAGTTTTGGGGGTTATCCCGTTCTTTTTTGGGGTGTTTTTGACATGTTTTGATGTCTCTGTTGGGTTTCGTTGGGTTTTCTGTTGGCATCTTGGTGGAAAAGGGTAAATTGTGGGTTTTGGAGAACTTCAGGTAGGTTTAGGGGGACTTTTGGGGTGGATTCATGGTATTTGGGGTTTTCTTCTGTTTTTTGGGGTGATCCTGTTCTTTTTTGGGGTGTTTTTGACGTGTTTTGGGGTTGTCCGTTGGGTTTTGTTGGGTTCTCGTTGGTCATCATTGTGAAAAAGGGTAAATTGTGGGTTTTGGAGAACATCAGGTAGGCTTAGGGGGACTTTTGGGGTGGATCTATGGCATTTGGGGTTTTCTTCTCTTTTTTGGGGAGATCCTGTTCTTTTTTGTTTGTTTTTGGTTTTTTGTTTTTTTTTTTTTTTTTGACATGTTTTTTGTCTCCATTGGGTTTCGTTGGGTTTTCCATGGTCATCATGGTGGAAAAGGGTAAATTTGTGGGTTTTGGAGAACATCAGGTAGGTTTAGGCTGGTTTTGGGATTGGATCTGTGCTTTTTGGGGATTTTCTTCCAGTTTATGGGTGATCCCTTTCTTTTTTGGGGTGTTTTTGACGTGTTTTGGTGTCTCCTTTTGGGTTTTCGTTTGGTTCATGTTGGTCATCATGGTGAAAATTGTAAATTTTTGGGGGGGGAATTTTCTTCCAGTTTTGGGGGTGATCCCGTTCTTTTTTGGGGTGTTTTTGACATGTTTTGGGGTCTCTGTTGGGTTTTGTTGGGTTCTTGTTTTTCATCATGTTGGAAAAGTTTAACTTGCGTGTTTTGGAGAACATCAGGTAGGTTTAGTGTCGTTTTGGGGTGGATCTATGTTTTTTGGGGATTTTCTTCCAGTTTTGGGGGTGATTCCGTTCTTGTTTGGGGTGTTTTTGACTTGTTTTGGGGTGTCCGTTGGGTTTTAGTTGGATTCTCGTTGGTCCTTAAGGGAAATGGGAGTGGATTGTGGGTTTTGAAGAAGATCAGGTGAGTTTAGGGTGGTTTTGTGGGGAAATTCATAGTTTTTGGTGTTTTTTCTTCTGATTCAGTTATTTTTTGGGGTGTTTTTGACGTGTTTTGGGGTTTCCGTTGGGTTTCGTTGAGTTCCTAATGGGTTTTATGGTGGTTGGGAGTGGACATTTGGATTTGGAGAACATCAGGTACGTTTAGAGTGGTTTTGGGATTGGATCCGTGCTTTTTGGGGTTTTCTTTGGTTTTGGGGGTGATCCTGTTCTTGTTTGGGGTGTTTTTGACGTGTGTTGGGTTCTCTGTTGGGTTTTCCGTGGTCATCATGGTGGAAAAGTGTAAATTGTGGGTTTTGGAGAACATCAGGTAGGTTTAGGGGGACTTTTGGTGTGGATCTATGGCTTTTGGGGTTTTCTTTCGTTTTTAGGGTTTATCCCGTTCTTGTTTGGGGTGTTTTTGACTTCTTTTGGGGTCTCCGTTGGGTTTCGTTGGGTTTTCCATGGTCATCATGTTGGAAAATTGTAAATTGTGGGTTTTGGAGATCATCAGGTAGGTTTAGGGTGGTTTTGGGGTGGATCTATGATTTTGAAGGATTTTCTTCCAATTTTGGGGGTGATCCCTTTCTTTTTTTTTTTTTTTTTTTTTTTTTTTTTTTTTTTTGACGTGTTTTGTGGTCTCCGTTGGGTTTCGTTGGGTTTTCCATGGTCATCAATGTGGAAAAGTGTAAATTGTGGGTTTTGGAGAACTTCAGGTTGGTTTAGGGGGATTTTTGGTGTGGATCTATGGCTTTTGGGGTTTTCTTTCGTTGTTGGGGTTGAACCAGTTCTTGTTTGGGGTGTTTTTGACGTTTTTGGGGTCTCCGTTGGGTTTTGTTGGGTTCTCGTTGGTCGTTAAGTTAAACGGGAGTGGATTGTGGGTTTTGAAGAAGATCAGGTAAGTTTAGGGTGATTTGGGAGGGAAATGCATAGTTTTGTTTTTTTTTTCCTTCTGATCCAGTTCTTTTTTGGGGTGTTTTTGACGTGTTTTGGGGTTTCCGTTGCGTTTTGTTGAGTTCCTAATGGGTTTTATGGTGGGTGGGAGTGGATTTTGGGATTTGGAGAAGATCAGGTAGGTTTAAGGGTTTTCTTGGGGTTAAATCACGTATTTTCTTCTGATCCGGTTTGCTTTTGGGGTGTTTTTGAGGTGTTTTGGGGTTTCTGTTGCATTTTGTTGAGTTCCTAATGGGTTTTATGGTGGTTGGGAGTGGACTTTGGGATTTGGAGAAGATCAGGTAGGTTTAGGGTGGTTTTGGAATTGGATCCATGCTTTTTGGGGATTTTCTTCCAGTTTTGGGGGTTATCCCGTTCTTTTTTGGGGTGTTTTTGACATGTTTTGATGTCTCTGTTGGGTTTCGTTGGGTTTTCTGTTGGCATCTTGGTGGAAAAGGGTAAATTGTGGGTTTTGGAGAACTTCAGGTAGGTTTAGGGGGACTTTTGGGGTGGATTCATGGTATTTGGGGTTTTCTTCTGTTTTTTGGGGTGATCCTGTTCTTTTTTGGGGTGTTTTTGACGTGTTTTGGGGTTGTCCGTTGGGTTTTGTTGGGTTCTCGTTGGTCATCATTGTGAAAAAGGGTAAATTGTGGGTTTTGGAGAACATCAGGTAGGCTTAGGGGGACTTTTGGGGTGGATCTATGGCATTTGGGGTTTTCTTCTCTTTTTTGGGGAGATCCTGTTCTTTTTTGTTTGTTTTTTGTTTTTTTGTTTTTTTTTTTTTGACATGTTTTTTGTCTCCATTGGGTTTCGTTGGGTTTTCCATGGTCATCATGGTGGAAAAGGGTAAATTTGTGGGTTTTGGAGAACATCAGGTAGGTTTAGGCTGGTTTTGGGATTGGATCTGTGCTTTTTGGGGATTTTCTTCCAGTTTATGGGTGATCCCTTTCTTTTTTGGGGTGTTTTTGACGTGTTTTGGTGTCTCCTTTTGGGTTTTCGTTTGGTTCATGTTGGTCATCATGGTGAAAATTGTAAATTTTTTGGGGGGGAATTTTCTTCCAGTTTTGGGGGTGATCCCGTTCTTTTTTGGGGTGTTTTTGACATGTTTTGGGGTCTCTGTTGGGTTTTGTTGGGTTCTTGTTTTTCATCATGTTGGAAAAGTTTAACTTGCGTGTTTTGGAGAACATCAGGTAGGTTTAGTGTCGTTTTGGGGTGGATCTATGTTTTTTGGGGATTTTCTTCCAGTTTTGGGGGTGATTCCGTTCTTGTTTGGGGTGTTTTTGACTTGTTTTGGGGTCTCCATTGGGTTTTAGTTGGATTCTCGTTGGTCCTTAAGGGAAATGGGAGTGGATTGTGGGTTTTGAAGAAGATCAGGTGAGTTTAGGGTGGTTTTGTGGGGAAATTCATAGTTTTTGGTGTTTTTTCTTCTGATTCAGTTATTTTTTGGGGTGTTTTTGACGTGTTTTGGGGTTTCCGTTGGGTTTCGTTGAGTTCCTAATGGGTTTTATGGTGGTTGGGAGTGGACATTTGGATTTGGAGAACATCAGGTACGTTTAGAGTGGTTTTGGGATTGGATCCGTGCTTTTTGGGGTTTTCTTTGGTTTTGGGGGTGATCCTGTTCTTGTTTGGGGTGTTTTTGACGTGTGTTGGGTTCTCTGTTGGGTTTTCCGTGGTCATCATGGTGGAAAAGTGTAAATTGTGGGTTTTGGAGAACATCAGGTAGGTTTAGGGGGACTTTTGGTGTGGATCTATGGCTTTTGGGGTTTTCTTTCGTTTTTAGGGTTTATCCCGTTCTTGTTTGGGGTGTTTTTGACTTCTTTTGGGGTCTCCGTTGGGTTTCGTTGGGTTTTCCATGGTCATCATGTTGGAAAATTGTAAATTGTGGGTTTTGGAGATCATCAGGTAGGTTTAGGGTGGTTTTGGGGTGGATCTATGATTTTGAAGGATTTTCTTCCAATTTTGGGGGTGATCCCTTTCTTTTTTTTTTTTTTTTTTTTTTTTTTTTTTTTTTTTTTTGACGTGTTTTGTGGTCTCCGTTGGGTTTCGTTGGGTTTTCCATGGTCATCAATGTGGAAAAGTGTAAATTGTGGGTTTTGGAGAACTTCAGGTTGGTTTAGGGGGATTTTTGGTGTGGATCTATGGCTTTTGGGGTTTTCTTTCGTTGTTGGGGTTGAACCAGTTCTTGTTTGGGGTGTTTTTGACGTTTTTGGGGTCTCCGTTGGGTTTTGTTGGGTTCTCGTTGGTCGTTAAGCTAAACGGGAGTGGATTGTGGGTTTTGAAGAAGATCAGGTAAGTTTAGGGTGATTTGGGAGGGAAATGCATAGTTTTGTTTTTTTTTTCCTTCTGATCCAGTTCTTTTTTGGGGTGTTTTTGACGTGTTTTGGGGTTTCCGTTGCGTTTTGTTGAGTTCCTAATGGGTTTTATGGTGGGTGGGAGTGGATTTTGGGATTTGGAGAAGATCAGGTAGGTTTAAGGGTTTTCTTGGGGTTAAATCACGTATTTTCTTCTGATCCGGTTTGCTTTTGGGGTGTTTTTGAGGTGTTTTGGGGTTTCTGTTGCATTTTGTTGAGTTCCTAATGGGTTTTATGGTGGTTGGGAGTGGACTTTGGGATTTGGAGAAGATCAGGTAGGTTTAGGGTGGTTTTGGAATTGGATCCATGCTTTTTGGGGATTTTCTTCCAGTTTTGGGGGTTATCCCGTTCTTTTTTGGGGTGTTTTTGACATGTTTTGATGTCTCTGTTGGGTTTCGTTGGGTTTTCTGTTGGCATCTTGGTGGAAAAGGGTAAATTGTGGGTTTTGGAGAACTTCAGGTAGGTTTAGGGGGACTTTTGGGGTGGATTCATGGTATTTGGGGTTTTCTTCTGTTTTTTGGGGTGATCCTGTTCTTTTTTGGGGTGTTTTTGACGTGTTTTGGGGTTGTCCGTTGGGTTTTGTTGGGTTCTCGTTGGTCATCATTGTGAAAAAGGGTAAATTGTGGGTTTTGGAGAACATCAGGTAGGCTTAGGGGGACTTTTGGGGTGGATCTATGGCATTTGGGGTTTTCTTCTCTTTTTTGGGGAGATCCTGTTCTTTTTTGTTTGTTTTTTTGGTTTTTTTTTTTTTTTTTTTTTGACATGTTTTTTGTCTCCATTGGGTTTCGTTGGGTTTTCCATGGTCATCATGGTGGAAAAGGGTAAATTTGTGGGTTTTGGAGAACATCAGGTAGGTTTAGGCTGGTTTTGGGATTGGATCTGTGCTTTTTGGGGATTTTCTTCCAGTTTATGGGTGATCCCTTTCTTTTTTGGGATGTTTTTGACGTGTTTTGGTGTCTCCTTTTGGGTTTTCGTTTGGTTCATGTTGGTCATCATGGTGAAAATTGTAAATTTTTGGGGGGGGAATTTTCTTCCAGTTTTGGGGGTGATCCCGTTCTTTTTTGGGGTGTTTTTGACATGTTTTGGGGTCTCTGTTGGGTTTTGTTGGGTTCTTGTTTTTCATCATGTTGGAAAAGTTTAACTTGCGTGTTTTGGAGAACATCAGGTAGGTTTAGTGTCGTTTTGGGGTGGATCTATGTTTTTTGGGGATTTTCTTCCAGTTTTGGGGGTGATTCCGTTCTTGTTTGGGGTGTTTTTGACTTGTTTTGGGGTGTCCGTTGGGTTTTAGTTGGATTCTCGTTGGTCCTTAAGGGAAATGGGAGTGGATTGTGGGTTTTGAAGAAGATCAGGTGAGTTTAGGGTGGTTTTGTGGGGAAATTCATAGTTTTTGGTGTTTTTTCTTCTGATTCAGTTATTTTTTGGGGTGTTTTTGACGTGTTTTGGGGTTTCCGTTGGGTTTCGTTGAGTTCCTAATGGGTTTTATGGTGGTTGGGAGTGGACATTTGGATTTGGAGAACATCAGGTACGTTTAGAGTGGTTTTGGGATTGGATCCGTGCTTTTTGGGGTTTTCTTTGGTTTTGGGGGTGATCCTGTTCTTGTTTGGGGTGTTTTTGACGTGTGTTGGGTTCTCTGTTGGGTTTTCCGTGGTCATCATGGTGGAAAAGTGTAAATTGTGGGTTTTGGAGAACATCAGGTAGGTTTAGGGGGACTTTTGGTGTGGATCTATGGCTTTTGGGGTTTTCTTTCGTTTTTAGGGTTTATCCCGTTCTTGTTTGGGGTGTTTTTGACTTCTTTTGGGGTCTCCGTTGGGTTTCGTTGGGTTTTCCATGGTCATCATGTTGGAAAATTGTAAATTGTGGGTTTTGGAGATCATCAGGTAGGTTTAGGGTGGTTTTGGGGTGGATCTATGATTTTGAAGGATTTTCTTCCAATTTTGGGGGTGATCCCTTTCTTTTTTTTTTTTTTTTTTTTTTTTTTTTTGACGTGTTTTGACGTGTTTTGTGGTCTCCGTTGGGTTTCGTTGGGTTTTCCATGGTCATCAATGTGGAAAAGTGTAAATTGTGGGTTTTGGAGAACTTCAGGTAGGTTTAGGGGGATTTTTGGTGTGGATCTATGGCTTTTGGGGTTTTCTTTCGTTGTTGGGGTTGAACCAGTTCTTTTTTGGGGTGTTTTTGACGTTTTTGGGGTCTCCGTTGGGTTTTGTTGGGTTCTCGTTGGTCGTTAAGCTAAACGGGAGTGGATTGTGGGTTTTGAAGAAGATCAGGTAAGTTTAGGGTGATTTGGGAGGGAAATGCATAGTTTTGTTTTTTTTTTCCTTCTGATCCAGTTCTTTTTTGGGGTGTTTTTGACGTGTTTTGGGGTTTCCGTTGCGTTTTGTTGAGTTCCTAATGGGTTTTATGGTGGGTGGGAGTGGATTTTGGGATTTGGAGAAGATCAGGTAGGTTTAAGGGTTTTCTTGGGGTTAAATCACGTATTTTCTTCTGATCCGGTTTGCTTTTGGGGTGTTTTTGAGGTGTTTTGGGGTTTCTGTTGCATTTTGTTGAGTTCCTAATGGGTTTTATGGTGGTTGGGAGTGGACTTTGGGATTTGGAGAAGATCAGGTAGGTTTAGGGTGGTTTTGGAATTGGATCCATGCTTTTTGGGGATTTTCTTCCAGTTTTGGGGGTTATCCCGTTCTTTTTTGGGGTGTTTTTGACATGTTTTGATGTCTCTGTTGGGTTTCGTTGGGTTTTCTGTTGGCATCTTGGTGGAAAAGGGTAAATTGTGGGTTTTGGAGAACTTCAGGTAGGTTTAGGGGGACTTTTGGGGTGGATTCATGGTATTTGGGGTTTTCTTCTGTTTTTTGGGGTGATCCTGTTCTTTTTTGGGGTGTTTTTGACGTGTTTTGGGGTTGTCCGTTGGGTTTTGTTGGGTTCTCGTTGGTCATCATTGTGAAAAAGGGTAAATTGTGGGTTTTGGAGAACATCAGGTAGGCTTAGGGGGACTTTTGGGGTGGATCTATGGCATTTGGGGTTTTCTTCTCTTTTTTGGGGAGATCCTGTTCTTTTTTGTTTGTTTTTTGTTTTTTTTGTTTTTTTTTTTTTTTGACATGTTTTTTGTCTCCATTGGGTTTCGTTGGGTTTTCCATGGTCATCATGGTGGAAAAGGGTAAATTTGTGGGTTTTGGAGAACATCAGGTAGGTTTAGGCTGGTTTTGGGATTGGATCTGTGCTTTTTGGGGATTTTCTTCCAGTTTATGGGTGATCCCTTTCTTTTTTGGGGTGTTTTTGACGTGTTTTGGTGTCTCCTTTTGGGTTTTCGTTTGGTTCATGTTGGTCATCATGGTGAAAATTGTAAATTTTTGGGGGGGGAATTTTCTTCCAGTTTTGGGGGTGATCCCGTTCTTTTTTGGGGTGTTTTTGACATGTTTTGGGGTCTCTGTTGGGTTTTGTTGGGTTCTTGTTTTTCATCATGTTGGAAAAGTTTAACTTGCGTGTTTTGGAGAACATCAGGTAGGTTTAGTGTCGTTTTGGGGTGGATCTATGTTTTTTGGGGATTTTCTTCCAGTTTTGGGGGTGATTCCGTTCTTGTTTGGGGTGTTTTTGACTTGTTTTGGGGTGTCCGTTGGGTTTTAGTTGGATTCTCGTTGGTCCTTAAGGGAAATGGGAGTGGATTGTGGGTTTTGAAGAAGATCAGGTGAGTTTAGGGTGGTTTTGTGGGGAAATTCATAGTTTTTGGTGTTTTTTCTTCTGATTCAGTTATTTTTTGGGGTGTTTTTGACGTGTTTTGGGGTTTCCGTTGGGTTTCGTTGAGTTCCTAATGGGTTTTATGGTGGTTGGGAGTGGACATTTGGATTTGGAGAACATCAGGTACGTTTAGAGTGGTTTTGGGATTGGATCCGTGCTTTTTGGGGTTTTCTTTGGTTTTGGGGGTGATCCTGTTCTTGTTTGGGGTGTTTTTGACGTGTGTTGGGTTCTCTGTTGGGTTTTCCGTGGTCATCATGGTGGAAAAGTGTAAATTGTGGGTTTTGGAGAACATCAGGTAGGTTTAGGGGGACTTTTGGTGTGGATCTATGGCTTTTGGGGTTTTCTTTCGTTTTTAGGGTTTATCCCGTTCTTGTTTGGGGTGTTTTTGACTTCTTTTGGGGTCTCCGTTGGGTTTCGTTGGGTTTTCCATGGTCATCATGTTGGAAAATTGTAAATTGTGGGTTTTGGAGATCATCAGGTAGGTTTAGGGTGGTTTTGGGGTGGATCTATGATTTTGAAGGATTTTCTTCCAATTTTGGGGGTGATCCCTTTCTTTTTTTTTTTTTTTTTTTTTTTTTTTTTTGACGTGTTTTGTGGTCTCCGTTGGGTTTCGTTGGGTTTTCCATGGTCATCAATGTGGAAAAGTGTAAATTGTGGGTTTTGGAGAACTTCAGGTAGGTTTAGGGGGATTTTTGGTGTGGATCTATGGCTTTTGGGGTTTTCTTTCGTTGTTGGGGTTGAACCAGTTCTTTTTTGGGGTGTTTTTGACGTTTTTGGGGTCTCCGTTGGGTTTTGTTGGGTTCTCGTTGGTCGTTAAGCTAAACGGGAGTGGATTGTGGGTTTTGAAGAAGATCAGGTAAGTTTAGGGTGATTTGGGAGGGAAATGCATAGTTTTGTTTTTTTTTTTCCTTCTGATCCAGTTCTTTTTTGGGGTGTTTTTGACGTGTTTTGGGGTTTCCGTTGCGTTTTGTTGAGTTCCTAATGGGTTTTATGGTGGGTGGGAGTGGATTTTGGGATTTGGAGAAGATCAGGTAGGTTTAAGGGTTTTCTTGGGGTTAAATCACGTATTTTCTTCTGATCCGGTTTGCTTTTGGGGTGTTTTTGAGGTGTTTTGGGGTTTCTGTTGCATTTTGTTGAGTTCCTAATGGGTTTTATGGTGGTTGGGAGTGGACTTTGGGATTTGGAGAAGATCAGGTAGGTTTAGGGTGGTTTTGGAATTGGATCCATGCTTTTTGGGGATTTTCTTCCAGTTTTGGGGGTTATCCCGTTCTTTTTTGGGGTGTTTTTGACATGTTTTGATGTCTCTGTTGGGTTTCGTTGGGTTTTCTGTTGGCATCTTGGTGGAAAAGGGTAAATTGTGGGTTTTGGAGAACTTCAGGTAGGTTTAGGGGGACTTTTGGGGTGGATTCATGGTATTTGGGGTTTTCTTCTGTTTTTTGGGGTGATCCTGTTCTTTTTTGGGGTGTTTTTGACGTGTTTTGGGGTTGTCCGTTGGGTTTTGTTGGGTTCTCGTTGGTCATCATTGTGAAAAAGGGTAAATTGTGGGTTTTGGAGAACATCAGGTAGGCTTAGGGGGACTTTTGGGGTGGATCTATGGCATTTGGGGTTTTCTTCTCTTTTTTGGGGAGATCCTGTTCTTTTTTGTTTGTTTTTTGTTTTTTTTGTTTTTTTTTTTTTTTGACATGTTTTTTGTCTCCATTGGGTTTCGTTGGGTTTTCCATGGTCATCATGGTGGAAAAGGGTAAATTTGTGGGTTTTGGAGAACATCAGGTAGGTTTAGGCTGGTTTTGGGATTGGATCTGTGCTTTTTGGGGATTTTCTTCCAGTTTATGGGTGATCCCTTTCTTTTTTGGGGTGTTTTTGACGTGTTTTGGTGTCTCCTTTTGGGTTTTCGTTTGGTTCATGTTGGTCATCATGGTGAAAATTGTAAATTTTTGGGGGGGGGGAATTTTCTTCCAGTTTTGGGGGTGATCCCGTTCTTTTTTGGGGTGTTTTTGACATGTTTTGGGGTCTCTGTTGGGTTTTGTTGGGTTCTTGTTTTTCATCATGTTGGAAAAGTTTAACTTGCGTGTTTTGGAGAACATCAGGTAGGTTTAGTGTCGTTTTGGGGTGGATCTATGTTTTTTGGGGATTTTCTTCCAGTTTTGGGGGTGATTCCGTTCTTGTTTGGGGTGTTTTTGACTTGTTTTGGGGTGTCCGTTGGGTTTTAGTTGGATTCTCGTTGGTCCTTAAGGGAAATGGGAGTGGATTGTGGGTTTTGAAGAAGATCAGGTGAGTTTAGGGTGGTTTTGTGGGGAAATTCATAGTTTTTGGTGTTTTTTCTTCTGATTCAGTTATTTTTTGGGGTGTTTTTGACGTGTTTTGGGGTTTCCGTTGGGTTTCGTTGAGTTCCTAATGGGTTTTATGGTGGTTGGGAGTGGACATTTGGATTTGGAGAACATCAGGTACGTTTAGAGTGGTTTTGGGATTGGATCCGTGCTTTTTGGGGTTTTCTTTGGTTTTGGGGGTGATCCTGTTCTTGTTTGGGGTGTTTTTGACGTGTGTTGGGTTCTCTGTTGGGTTTTCCGTGGTCATCATGGTGGAAAAGTGTAAATTGTGGGTTTTGGAGAACATCAGGTAGGTTTAGGGGGACTTTTGGTGTGGATCTATGGCTTTTGGGGTTTTCTTTCGTTTTTAGGGTTTATCCCGTTCTTGTTTGGGGTGTTTTTGACTTCTTTTGGGGTCTCCGTTGGGTTTCGTTGGGTTTTCCATGGTCATCATGTTGGAAAATTGTAAATTGTGGGTTTTGGAGATCATCAGGTAGGTTTAGGGTGGTTTTGGGGTGGATCTATGATTTTGAAGGATTTTCTTCCAATTTTGGGGGTGATCCCTTTCTTTTTTTTTTTTTTTTTTTTTTTTTTTTTTTTTTTTTTTGACGTGTTTTGTGGTCTCCGTTGGGTTTCGTTGGGTTTTCCATGGTCATCAATGTGGAAAAGTGTAAATTGTGGGTTTTGGAGAACTTCAGGTTGGTTTAGGGGGATTTTTGGTGTGGATCTATGGCTTTTGGGGTTTTCTTTCGTTGTTGGGGTTGAACCAGTTCTTTTTTGGGGTGTTTTTGACGTTTTTGGGGTCTCCGTTGGGTTTTGTTGGGTTCTCGTTGGTCGTTAAGCTAAACGGGAGTGGATTGTGGGTTTTGAAGAAGATCAGGTAAGTTTAGGGTGATTTGGGAGGGAAATGCATAGTTTTGTTTTTTTTTCCTTCTGATCCAGTTCTTTTTTGGGGTGTTTTTGACGTGTTTTGGGGTTTCCGTTGCGTTTTGTTGAGTTCCTAATGGGTTTTATGGTGGGTGGGAGTGGATTTTGGGATTTGGAGAAGATCAGGTAGGTTTAAGGGTTTTCTTGGGGTTAAATCACGTATTTTCTTCTGATCCGGTTTGCTTTTGGGGTGTTTTTGAGGTGTTTTGGGGTTTCTGTTGCATTTTGTTGAGTTCCTAATGGGTTTTATGGTGGTTGGGAGTGGACTTTGGGATTTGGAGAAGATCAGGTAGGTTTAGGGTGGTTTTGGAATTGGATCCATGCTTTTTGGGGATTTTCTTCCAGTTTTGGGGGTTATCCCGTTCTTTTTTGGGGTGTTTTTGACATGTTTTGATGTCTCTGTTGGGTTTCGTTGGGTTTTCTGTTGGCATCTTGGTGGAAAAGGGTAAATTGTGGGTTTTGGAGAACTTCAGGTAGGTTTAGGGGGACTTTTGGGGTGGATTCATGGTATTTGGGGTTTTCTTCTGTTTTTTGGGGTGATCCTGTTCTTTTTTGGGGTGTTTTTGACGTGTTTTGGGGTTGTCCGTTGGGTTTTGTTGGGTTCTCGTTGGTCATCATTGTGAAAAAGGGTAAATTGTGGGTTTTGGAGAACATCAGGTAGGCTTAGGGGGACTTTTGGGGTGGATCTATGGCATTTGGGGTTTTCTTCTCTTTTTTGGGGAGATCCTGTTCTTTTTTGTTTGTTTTTTGTTTTTTTTGTTTTTTTTTTTTTTTGACATGTTTTTTGTCTCCATTGGGTTTCGTTGGGTTTTCCATGGTCATCATGGTGGAAAAGGGTAAATTTGTGGGTTTTGGAGAACATCAGGTAGGTTTAGGCTGGTTTTGGGATTGGATCTGTGCTTTTTGGGGATTTTCTTCCAGTTTATGGGTGATCCCTTTCTTTTTTGGGGTGTTTTTGACGTGTTTTGGTGTCTCCTTTTGGGTTTTCGTTTGGTTCATGTTGGTCATCATGGTGAAAATTGTAAATTTTTGGGGGGGGGGAATTTTCTTCCAGTTTTGGGGGTGATCCCGTTCTTTTTTGGGGTGTTTTTGACATGTTTTGGGGTCTCTGTTGGGTTTTGTTGGGTTCTTGTTTTTCATCATGTTGGAAAAGTTTAACTTGCGTGTTTTGGAGAACATCAGGTAGGTTTAGTGTCGTTTTGGGGTGGATCTATGTTTTTTGGGGATTTTCTTCCAGTTTTGGGGGTGATTCCGTTCTTGTTTGGGGTGTTTTTGACTTGTTTTGGGGTGTCCGTTGGGTTTTAGTTGGATTCTCGTTGGTCCTTAAGGGAAATGGGAGTGGATTGTGGGTTTTGAAGAAGATCAGGTGAGTTTAGGGTGGTTTTGTGGGGAAATTCATAGTTTTTGGTGTTTTTTCTTCTGATTCAGTTATTTTTTGGGGTGTTTTTGACGTGTTTTGGGGTTTCCGTTGGGTTTCGTTGAGTTCCTAATGGGTTTTATGGTGGTTGGGAGTGGACATTTGGATTTGGAGAACATCAGGTACGTTTAGAGTGGTTTTGGGATTGGATCCGTGCTTTTGGGGGTTTTCTTTGGTTTTGGGGGTGATCCTGTTCTTGTTTGGGGTGTTTTTGACGTGTGTTGGGTTCTCTGTTGGGTTTTCCGTGGTCATCATGGTGGAAAAGTGTAAATTGTGGGTTTTGGAGAACATCAGGTAGGTTTAGGGGGACTTTTGGTGTGGATCTATGGCTTTTGGGGTTTTCTTTCGTTTTTAGGGTTTATCCCGTTCTTGTTTGGGGTGTTTTTGACTTCTTTTGGGGTCTCCGTTGGGTTTCGTTGGGTTTTCCATGGTCATCATGTTGGAAAATTGTAAATTGTGGGTTTTGGAGATCATCAGGTAGGTTTAGGGTGGTTTTGGGGTGGATCTATGATTTTGAAGGATTTTCTTCCAATTTTGGGGGTGATCCCTTTCTTTTTTTTTTTTTTTTTTTTTTTTTTTTGACGTGTTTTGACGTGTTTTGTGGTCTCCGTTGGGTTTCGTTGGGTTTTCCATGGTCATCAATGTGGAAAAGTGTAAATTGTGGGTTTTGGAGAACTTCAGGTTGGTTTAGGGGGATTTTTGGTGTGGATCTATGGCTTTTGGGGTTTTCTTTCGTTGTTGGGGTTGAACCAGTTCTTTTTTGGGGTGTTTTTGACGTTTTTGGGGTCTCCGTTGGGTTTTGTTGGGTTCTCGTTGGTCGTTAAGCTAAACGGGAGTGGATTGTGGGTTTTGAAGAAGATCAGGTAAGTTTAGGGTGATTTGGGAGGGAAATGCATAGTTTTGTTTTTTTTTTCCTTCTGATCCAGTTCTTTTTTGGGGTGTTTTTGACGTGTTTTGGGGTTTCCGTTGCGTTTTGTTGAGTTCCTAATGGGTTTTATGGTGGGTGGGAGTGGATTTTGGGATTTGGAGAAGATCAGGTAGGTTTAAGGGTTTTCTTGGGGTTAAATCACGTATTTTCTTCTGATCCGGTTTGCTTTTGGGGTGTTTTTGAGGTGTTTTGGGGTTTCTGTTGCATTTTGTTGAGTTCCTAATGGGTTTTATGGTGGTTGGGAGTGGACTTTGGGATTTGGAGAAGATCAGGTAGGTTTAGGGTGGTTTTGGAATTGGATCCATGCTTTTTGGGGATTTTCTTCCAGTTTTGGGGGTTATCCCGTTCTTTTTTGGGGTGTTTTTGACATGTTTTGATGTCTCTGTTGGGTTTCGTTGGGTTTTCTGTTGGCATCTTGGTGGAAAAGGGTAAATTGTGGGTTTTGGAGAACTTCAGGTAGGTTTAGGGGGACTTTTGGGGTGGATTCATGGTATTTGGGGTTTTCTTCTGTTTTTTGGGGTGATCCTGTTCTTTTTTGGGGTGTTTTTGACGTGTTTTGGGGTTGTCCGTTGGGTTTTGTTGGGTTCTCGTTGGTCATCATTGTGAAAAAGGGTAAATTGTGGGTTTTGGAGAACATCAGGTAGGCTTAGGGGGACTTTTGGGGTGGATCTATGGCATTTGGGGTTTTCTTCTCTTTTTTGGGGAGATCCTGTTCTTTTTTTTTTTTTTTTTTTTTTTTTTTTTGACATGTTTTTTGTCTCCATTGGGTTTCGTTGGGTTTTCCATGGTCATCATGGTGGAAAAGGGTAAATTTGTGGGTTTTGGAGAACATCAGGTAGGTTTAGGCTGGTTTTGGGATTGGATCTGTGCTTTTTGGGGATTTTCTTCCAGTTTATGGGTGATCCCTTTCTTTTTTGGGGTGTTTTTGACGTGTTTTGGTGTCTCCTTTTGGGTTTTCGTTTGGTTCATGTTGGTCATCATGGTGAAAATTGTAAATTTTTTGGGGGGGAATTTTCTTCCAGTTTTGGGGGTGATCCCGTTCTTTTTTGGGGTGTTTTTGACATGTTTTGGGGTCTCTGTTGGGTTTTGTTGGGTTCTTGTTTTTCATCATGTTGGAAAAGTTTAACTTGCGTGTTTTGGAGAACATCAGGTAGGTTTAGTGTCGTTTTGGGGTGGATCTATGTTTTTTGGGGATTTTCTTCCAGTTTTGGGGGTGATTCCGTTCTTGTTTGGGGTGTTTTTGACTTGTTTTGGGGTGTCCGTTGGGTTTTAGTTGGATTCTCGTTGGTCCTTAAGGGAAATGGGAGTGGATTGTGGGTTTTGAAGAAGATCAGGTGAGTTTAGGGTGGTTTTGTGGGGAAATTCATAGTTTTTGGTGTTTTTTCTTCTGATTCAGTTATTTTTTGGGGTGTTTTTGACGTGTTTTGGGGTTTCCGTTGGGTTTCGTTGAGTTCCTAATGGGTTTTATGGTGGTTGGGAGTGGACATTTGGATTTGGAGAACATCAGGTACGTTTAGAGTGGTTTTGGGATTGGATCCGTGCTTTTTGGGGTTTTCTTTGGTTTTGGGGGTGATCCTGTTCTTGTTTGGGGTGTTTTTGACGTGTGTTGGGTTCTCTGTTGGGTTTTCCGTGGTCATCATGGTGGAAAAGTGTAAATTGTGGGTTTTGGAGAACATCAGGTAGGTTTAGGGGGACTTTTGGTGTGGATCTATGGCTTTTGGGGTTTTCTTTCGTTTTTAGGGTTTATCCCGTTCTTGTTTGGGGTGTTTTTGACTTCTTTTGGGGTCTCCGTTGGGTTTCGTTGGGTTTTCCATGGTCATCATGTTGGAAAATTGTAAATTGTGGGTTTTGGAGATCATCAGGTAGGTTTAGGGTGGTTTTGGGGTGGATCTATGATTTTGAAGGATTTTCTTCCAATTTTGGGGGTGATCCCTTTCTTTTTTTTTTTTTTTTTTTTTTTTTTTTTTTTTTTTTTGACGTGTTTTGTGGTCTCCGTTGGGTTTCGTTGGGTTTTCCATGGTCATCAATGTGGAAAAGTGTAAATTGTGGGTTTTGGAGAACTTCAGGTTGGTTTAGGGGGATTTTTGGTGTGGATCTATGGCTTTTGGGGTTTTCTTTCGTTGTTGGGGTTGAACCAGTTCTTTTTTGGGGTGTTTTTGACGTTTTTGGGGTCTCCGTTGGGTTTTGTTGGGTTCTCGTTGGTCGTTAAGCTAAACGGGAGTGGATTGTGGGTTTTGAAGAAGATCAGGTAAGTTTAGGGTGATTTGGGAGGGAAATGCATAGTTTTGTTTTTTTTTTTCCTTCTGATCCAGTTCTTTTTTGGGGTGTTTTTGACGTGTTTTGGGGTTTCCGTTGCGTTTTGTTGAGTTCCTAATGGGTTTTATGGTGGGTGGGAGTGGATTTTGGGATTTGGAGAAGATCAGGTAGGTTTAAGGGTTTTCTTGGGGTTAAATCACGTATTTTCTTCTGATCCGGTTTGCTTTTGGGGTGTTTTTGAGGTGTTTTGGGGTTTCTGTTGCATTTTGTTGAGTTCCTAATGGGTTTTATGGTGGTTGGGAGTGGACTTTGGGATTTGGAGAAGATCAGGTAGGTTTAGGGTGGTTTTGGAATTGGATCCATGCTTTTTGGGGATTTTCTTCCAGTTTTGGGGGTTATCCCGTTCTTTTTTGGGGTGTTTTTGACATGTTTTGATGTCTCTGTTGGGTTTCGTTGGGTTTTCTGTTGGCATCTGGGTGGAAAAGGGTAAATTGTGGGTTTTGGAGAACTTCAGGTAGGTTTAGGGGGACTTTTGGGGTGGATTCATGGTATTTGGGGTTTTCTTCTGTTTTTTGGGGTGATCCTGTTCTTTTTTGGGGTGTTTTTGACGTGTTTTGGGGTTGTCCGTTGGGTTTTGTTGGGTTCTCGTTGGTCATCATTGTGAAAAAGGGTAAATTGTGGGTTTTGGAGAACATCAGGTAGGCTTAGGGGGACTTTTGGGGTGGATCTATGGCATTTGGGGTTTTCTTCTCTTTTTTGGGGAGATCCTGTTCTTTTTTTTTTTTTTTTTTTTTTTTTTTTTGACATGTTTTTTGTCTCCATTGGGTTTCGTTGGGTTTTCCATGGTCATCATGGTGGAAAAGGGTAAATTTGTGGGTTTTGGAGAACATCAGGTAGGTTTAGGCTGGTTTTGGGATTGGATCTGTGCTTTTTGGGGATTTTCTTCCAGTTTATGGGTGATCCCTTTCTTTTTTGGGGTGTTTTTGACGTGTTTTGGTGTCTCCTTTTGGGTTTTCGTTTGGTTCATGTTGGTCATCATGGTGAAAATTGTAAATTTTTGGGGGGGGAATTTTCTTCCAGTTTTGGGGGTGATCCCGTTCTTTTTTGGGGTGTTTTTGACATGTTTTGGGGTCTCTGTTGGGTTTTGTTGGGTTCTTGTTTTTCATCATGTTGGAAAAGTTTAACTTGCGTGTTTTGGAGAACATCAGGTAGGTTTAGTGTCGTTTTGGGGTGGATCTATGTTTTTTGGGGATTTTCTTCCAGTTTTGGGGGTGATTCCGTTCTTGTTTGGGGTGTTTTTGACTTGTTTTGGGGTGTCCGTTGGGTTTTAGTTGGATTCTCGTTGGTCCTTAAGGGAAATGGGAGTGGATTGTGGGTTTTGAAGAAGATCAGGTGAGTTTAGGGTGGTTTTGTGGGGAAATTCATAGTTTTTGGTGTTTTTTCTTCTGATTCAGTTATTTTTTGGGGTGTTTTTGACGTGTTTTGGGGTTTCCGTTGGGTTTCGTTGAGTTCCTAATGGGTTTTATGGTGGTTGGGAGTGGACATTTGGATTTGGAGAACATCAGGTACGTTTAGAGTGGTTTTGGGATTGGATCCGTGCTTTTTGGGGTTTTCTTTGGTTTTGGGGGTGATCCTGTTCTTGTTTGGGGTGTTTTTGACGTGTGTTGGGTTCTCTGTTGGGTTTTCCGTGGTCATCATGGTGGAAAAGTGTAAATTGTGGGTTTTGGAGAACATCAGGTAGGTTTAGGGGGACTTTTGGTGTGGATCTATGGCTTTTGGGGTTTTCTTTCGTTTTTAGGGTTTATCCCGTTCTTGTTTGGGGTGTTTTTGACTTCTTTTGGGGTCTCCGTTGGGTTTCGTTGGGTTTTCCATGGTCATCATGTTGGAAAATTGTAAATTGTGGGTTTTGGAGATCATCAGGTAGGTTTAGGGTGGTTTTGGGGTGGATCTATGATTTTGAAGGATTTTCTTCCAATTTTGGGGGTGATCCCTTTCTTTTTTTTTTTTTTTTTTTTTTTTTTTTTTTTTTTTTGACGTGTTTTGTGGTCTCCGTTGGGTTTCGTTGGGTTTTCCATGGTCATCAATGTGGAAAAGTGTAAATTGTGGGTTTTGGAGAACTTCAGGTTGGTTTAGGGGGATTTTTGGTGTGGATCTATGGCTTTTGGGGTTTTCTTTCGTTGTTGGGGTTGAACCAGTTCTTTTTTGGGGTGTTTTTGACGTTTTTGGGGTCTCCGTTGGGTTTTGTTGGGTTCTCGTTGGTCGTTAAGCTAAACGGGAGTGGATTGTGGGTTTTGAAGAAGATCAGGTAAGTTTAGGGTGATTTGGGAGGGAAATGCATAGTTTTGTTTTTTTTTTCCTTCTGATCCAGTTCTTTTTTGGGGTGTTTTTGACGTGTTTTGGGGTTTCCGTTGCGTTTTGTTGAGTTCCTAATGGGTTTTATGGTGGGTGGGAGTGGATTTTGGGATTTGGAGAAGATCAGGTAGGTTTAAGGGTTTTCTTGGGGTTAAATCACGTATTTTCTTCTGATCCGGTTTGCTTTTGGGGTGTTTTTGAGGTGTTTTGGGGTTTCTGTTGCATTTTGTTGAGTTCCTAATGGGTTTTATGGTGGTTGGGAGTGGACTTTGGGATTTGGAGAAGATCAGGTAGGTTTAGGGTGGTTTTGGAATTGGATCCATGCTTTTTGGGGATTTTCTTCCAGTTTTGGGGGTTATCCCGTTCTTTTTTGGGGTGTTTTTGACATGTTTTGATGTCTCTGTTGGGTTTCGTTGGGTTTTCTGTTGGCATCTTGGTGGAAAAGGGTAAATTGTGGGTTTTGGAGAACTTCAGGTAGGTTTAGGGGGACTTTTGGGGTGGATTCATGGTATTTGGGGTTTTCTTCTGTTTTTTGGGGTGATCCTGTTCTTTTTTGGGGTGTTTTTGACGTGTTTTGGGGTTGTCCGTTGGGTTTTGTTGGGTTCTCGTTGGTCATCATTGTGAAAAAGGGTAAATTGTGGGTTTTGGAGAACATCAGGTAGGCTTAGGGGGACTTTTGGGGTGGATCTATGGCATTTGGGGTTTTCTTCTCTTTTTTGGGGAGATCCTGTTCTTTTTTTTTTTTTTTTTTTTTTTTTTTTTGACATGTTTTTTGTCTCCATTGGGTTTCGTTGGGTTTTCCATGGTCATCATGGTGGAAAAGGGTAAATTTGTGGGTTTTGGAGAACATCAGGTAGGTTTAGGCTGGTTTTGGGATTGGATCTGTGCTTTTTGGGGATTTTCTTCCAGTTTATGGGTGATCCCTTTCTTTTTTGGGGTGTTTTTGACGTGTTTTGGTGTCTCGTTTTGGGTTTTCGTTTGGTTCATGTTGGTCATCATGGTGAAAATTGTAAATTTTTGGGGGGGGAATTTTCTTCCAGTTTTGGGGGTGATCCCGTTCTTTTTTGGGGTGTTTTTGACATGTTTTGGGGTCTCTGTTGGGTTTTGTTGGGTTCTTGTTTTTCATCATGTTGGAAAAGTTTAACTTGCGTGTTTTGGAGAACATCAGGTAGGTTTAGTGTCGTTTTGGGGTGGATCTATGTTTTTTGGGGATTTTCTTCCAGTTTTGGGGGTGATTCCGTTCTTGTTTGGGGTGTTTTTGACTTGTTTTGGGGTGTCCGTTGGGTTTTAGTTGGATTCTCGTTGGTCCTTAAGGGAAATGGGAGTGGATTGTGGGTTTTGAAGAAGATCAGGTGAGTTTAGGGTGGTTTTGTGGGGAAATTCATAGTTTTTGGTGTTTTTTCTTCTGATTCAGTTATTTTTTGGGGTGTTTTTGACGTGTTTTGGGGTTTCCGTTGGGTTTCGTTGAGTTCCTAATGGGTTTTATGGTGGTTGGGAGTGGACATTTGGATTTGGAGAACATCAGGTACGTTTAGAGTGGTTTTGGGATTGGATCCGTGCTTTTTGGGGTTTTCTTTGGTTTTGGGGGTGATCCTGTTCTTGTTTGGGGTGTTTTTGACGTGTGTTGGGTTCTCTGTTGGGTTTTCCGTGGTCATCATGGTGGAAAAGTGTAAATTGTGGGTTTTGGAGAACATCAGGTAGGTTTAGGGGGACTTTTGGTGTGGATCTATGGCTTTTGGGGTTTTCTTTCGTTTTTAGGGTTTATCCCGTTCTTGTTTGGGGTGTTTTTGACTTCTTTTGGGGTCTCCGTTGGGTTTCGTTGGGTTTTCCATGGTCATCATGTTGGAAAATTGTAAATTGTGGGTTTTGGAGATCATCAGGTAGGTTTAGGGTGGTTTTGGGGTGGATCTATGATTTTGAAGGATTTTCTTCCAATTTTGGGGGTGATCCCTTTCTTTTTTTTTTTTTTTTTTTTTTTTTTTTTTTTTTTTTTGACGTGTTTTGTGGTCTCCGTTGGGTTTCGTTGGGTTTTCCATGGTCATCAATGTGGAAAAGTGTAAATTGTGGGTTTTGGAGAACTTCAGGTTGGTTTAGGGGGATTTTTGGTGTGGATCTATGGCTTTTGGGGTTTTCTTTCGTTGTTGGGGTTGAACCAGTTCTTTTTTGGGGTGTTTTTGACGTTTTTGGGGTCTCCGTTGGGTTTTGTTGGGTTCTCGTTGGTCGTTAAGCTAAACGGGAGTGGATTGTGGGTTTTGAAGAAGATCAGGTAAGTTTAGGGTGATTTGGGAGGGAAATGCATAGTTTTGTTTTTTTTTTTCCTTCTGATCCAGTTCTTTTTTGGGGTGTTTTTGACGTGTTTTGGGGTTTCCGTTGCGTTTTGTTGAGTTCCTAATGGGTTTTATGGTGGGTGGGAGTGGATTTTGGGATTTGGAGAAGATCAGGTAGGTTTAAGGGTTTTCTTGGGGTTAAATCACGTATTTTCTTCTGATCCGGTTTGCTTTTGGGGTGTTTTTGAGGTGTTTTGGGGTTTCTGTTGCATTTTGTTGAGTTCCTAATGGGTTTTATGGTGGTTGGGAGTGGACTTTGGGATTTGGAGAAGATCAGGTAGGTTTAGGGTGGTTTTGGAATTGGATCCATGCTTTTTGGGGATTTTCTTCCAGTTTTGGGGGTTATCCCGTTCTTTTTTGGGGTGTTTTTGACATGTTTTGATGTCTCTGTTGGGTTTCGTTGGGTTTTCTGTTGGCATCTTGGTGGAAAAGGGTAAATTGTGGGTTTTGGAGAACTTCAGGTAGGTTTAGGGGGACTTTTGGGGTGGATTCATGGTATTTGGGGTTTTCTTCTGTTTTTTGGGGTGATCCTGTTCTTTTTTGGGGTGTTTTTGACGTGTTTTGGGGTTGTCCGTTGGGTTTTGTTGGGTTCTCGTTGGTCATCATTGTGAAAAAGGGTAAATTGTGGGTTTTGGAGAACATCAGGTAGGCTTAGGGGGACTTTTGGGGTGGATCTATGGCATTTGGGGTTTTCTTCTCTTTTTTGGGGAGATCCTGTTCTTTTTTTTTTTTTTTTTTTTTTTTTTTTGACATGTTTTTTGTCTCCATTGGGTTTCGTTGGGTTTTCCATGGTCATCATGGTGGAAAAGGGTAAATTTGTGGGTTTTGGAGAACATCAGGTAGGTTTAGGCTGGTTTTGGGATTGGATCTGTGCTTTTTGGGGATTTTCTTCCAGTTTATGGGTGATCCCTTTCTTTTTTGGGGTGTTTTTGACGTGTTTTGGTGTCTCCTTTTGGGTTTTCGTTTGGTTCATGTTGGTCATCATGGTGAAAATTGTAAATTTTTGGGGGGGGAATTTTCTTCCAGTTTTGGGGGTGATCCCGTTCTTTTTTGGGGTGTTTTTGACATGTTTTGGGGTCTCTGTTGGGTTTTGTTGGGTTCTTGTTTTTCATCATGTTGGAAAAGTTTAACTTGCGTGTTTTGGAGAACATCAGGTAGGTTTAGTGTCGTTTTGGGGTGGATCTATGTTTTTTGGGGATTTTCTTCCAGTTTTGGGGGTGATTCCGTTCTTGTTTGGGGTGTTTTTGACTTGTTTTGGGGTGTCCGTTGGGTTTTAGTTGGATTCTCGTTGGTCCTTAAGGGAAATGGGAGTGGATTGTGGGTTTTGAAGAAGATCAGGTGAGTTTAGGGTGGTTTTGTGGGGAAATTCATAGTTTTTGGTGTTTTTTCTTCTGATTCAGTTATTTTTTGGGGTGTTTTTGACGTGTTTTGGGGTTTCCGTTGGGTTTCGTTGAGTTCCTAATGGGTTTTATGGTGGTTGGGAGTGGACATTTGGATTTGGAGAACATCAGGTACGTTTAGAGTGGTTTTGGGATTGGATCCGTGCTTTTTGGGGTTTTCTTTGGTTTTGGGGGTGATCCTGTTCTTGTTTGGGGTGTTTTTGACGTGTGTTGGGTTCTCTGTTGGGTTTTCCGTGGTCATCATGGTGGAAAAGTGTAAATTGTGGGTTTTGGAGAACATCAGGTAGGTTTAGGGGGACTTTTGGTGTGGATCTATGGCTTTTGGGGTTTTCTTTCGTTTTTAGGGTTTATCCCGTTCTTGTTTGGGGTGTTTTTGACTTCTTTTGGGGTCTCCGTTGGGTTTCGTTGGGTTTTCCATGGTCATCATGTTGGAAAATTGTAAATTGTGGGTTTTGGAGATCATCAGGTAGGTTTAGGGTGGTTTTGGGGTGGATCTATGATTTTGAAGGATTTTCTTCCAATTTTGGGGGTGATCCCTTTCTTTTTTTTTTTTTTTTTTTTTTTTTTTTTTTTTTTTTTGACGTGTTTTGTGGTCTCCGTTGGGTTTCGTTGGGTTTTCCATGGTCATCAATGTGGAAAAGTGTAAATTGTGGGTTTTGGAGAACTTCAGGTTGGTTTAGGGGGATTTTTGGTGTGGATCTATGGCTTTTGGGGTTTTCTTTCGTTGTTGGGGTTGAACCAGTTCTTTTTTGGGGTGTTTTTGACGTTTTTGGGGTCTCCGTTGGGTTTTGTTGGGTTCTCGTTGGTCGTTAAGCTAAACGGGAGTGGATTGTGGGTTTTGAAGAAGATCAGGTAAGTTTAGGGTGATTTGGGAGGGAAATGCATAGTTTTGTTTTTTTTTTCCTTCTGATCCAGTTCTTTTTTGGGGTGTTTTTGACGTGTTTTGGGGTTTCCGTTGCGTTTTGTTGAGTTCCTAATGGGTTTTATGGTGGGTGGGAGTGGATTTTGGGATTTGGAGAAGATCAGGTAGGTTTAAGGGTTTTCTTGGGGTTAAATCACGTATTTTCTTCTGATCCGGTTTGCTTTTGGGGTGTTTTTGAGGTGTTTTGGGGTTTCTGTTGCATTTTGTTGAGTTCCTAATGGGTTTTATGGTGGTTGGGAGTGGACTTTGGGATTTGGAGAAGATCAGGTAGGTTTAGGGTGGTTTTGGAATTGGATCCATGCTTTTTGGGGATTTTCTTCTAGTTTTGGGGGTTATCCCGTTCTTTTTTGGGGTGTTTTTGACATGTTTTGATGTCTCTGTTGGGTTTCGTTGGGTTTTCTGTTGGCATCTTGGTGGAAAAGGGTAAATTGTGGGTTTTGGAGAACTTCAGGTAGGTTTAGGGGGACTTTTGGGGTGGATTCATGGTATTTGGGGTTTTCTTCTGTTTTTTGGGGTGATCCTGTTCTTTTTTGGGGTGTTTTTGACGTGTTTTGGGGTTGTCCGTTGGGTTTTGTTGGGTTCTCGTTGGTCATCATTGTGAAAAAGGGTAAATTGTGGGTTTTGGAGAACATCAGGTAGGCTTAGGGGGACTTTTGGGGTGGATCTATGGCATTTGGGGTTTTCTTCTCTTTTTTGGGGAGATCCTGTTCTTTTTTTTTTTTTTTTTTTTTTTTTTTTTGACATGTTTTTTGTCTCCATTGGGTTTCGTTGGGTTTTCCATGGTCATCATGGTGGAAAAGGGTAAATTTGTGGGTTTTGGAGAACATCAGGTAGGTTTAGGCTGGTTTTGGGATTGGATCTGTGCTTTTTGGGGATTTTCTTCCAGTTTATGGGTGATCCCTTTCTTTTTTGGGGTGTTTTTGACGTGTTTTGGTGTCTCCTTTTGGGTTTTCGTTTGGTTCATGTTGGTCATCATGGTGAAAATTGTAAATTTTTGGGGGGGGAATTTTCTTCCAGTTTTGGGGGTGATCCCGTTCTTTTTTGGGGTGTTTTTGACATGTTTTGGGGTCTCTGTTGGGTTTTGTTGGGTTCTTGTTTTTCATCATGTTGGAAAAGTTTAACTTGCGTGTTTTGGAGAACATCAGGTAGGTTTAGTGTCGTTTTGGGGTGGATCTATGTTTTTTGGGGATTTTCTTCCAGTTTTGGGGGTGATTCCGTTCTTGTTTGGGGTGTTTTTGACTTGTTTTGGGGTGTCCGTTGGGTTTTAGTTGGATTCTCGTTGGTCCTTAAGGGAAATGGGAGTGGATTGTGGGTTTTGAAGAAGATCAGGTGAGTTTAGGGTGGTTTTGTGGGGAAATTCATAGTTTTTGGTGTTTTTTCTTCTGATTCAGTTATTTTTTGGGGTGTTTTTGACGTGTTTTGGGGTTTCCGTTGGGTTTCGTTGAGTTCCTAATGGGTTTTATGGTGGTTGGGAGTGGACATTTGGATTTGGAGAACATCAGGTACGTTTAGAGTGGTTTTGGGATTGGATCCGTGCTTTTTGGGGTTTTCTTTGGTTTTGGGGGTGATCCTGTTCTTGTTTGGGGTGTTTTTGACGTGTGTTGGGTTCTCTGTTGGGTTTTCCGTGGTCATCATGGTGGAAAAGTGTAAATTGTGGGTTTTGGAGAACATCAGGTAGGTTTAGGGGGACTTTTGGTGTGGATCTATGGCTTTTGGGGTTTTCTTTCGTTTTTAGGGTTTATCCCGTTCTTGTTTGGGGTGTTTTTGACTTCTTTTGGGGTCTCCGTTGGGTTTCGTTGGGTTTTCCATGGTCATCATGTTGGAAAATTGTAAATTGTGGGTTTTGGAGATCATCAGGTAGGTTTAGGGTGGTTTTGGGGTGGATCTATGATTTTGAAGGATTTTCTTCCAATTTTGGGGGTGATCCCTTTCTTTTTTTTTTTTTTTTTTTTTTTTTTTTTTTTTTTTTGACGTGTTTTGTGGTCTCCGTTGGGTTTCGTTGGGTTTTCCATGGTCATCAATGTGGAAAAGTGTAAATTGTGGGTTTTGGAGAACTTCAGGTTGGTTTAGGGGGATTTTTGGTGTGGATCTATGGCTTTTGGGGTTTTCTTTCGTTGTTGGGGTTGAACCAGTTCTTTTTTGGGGTGTTTTTGACGTTTTTGGGGTCTCCGTTGGGTTTTGTTGGGTTCTCGTTGGTCGTTAAGCTAAACGGGAGTGGATTGTGGGTTTTGAAGAAGATCAGGTAAGTTTAGGGTGATTTGGGAGGGAAATGCATAGTTTTGTTTTTTTTTTCCTTCTGATCCAGTTCTTTTTTGGGGTGTTTTTGACGTGTTTTGGGGTTTCCGTTGCGTTTTGTTGAGTTCCTAATGGGTTTTATGGTGGGTGGGAGTGGATTTTGGGATTTGGAGAAGATCAGGTAGGTTTAAGGGTTTTCTTGGGGTTAAATCACGTATTTTCTTCTGATCCGGTTTGCTTTTGGGGTGTTTTTGAGGTGTTTTGGGGTTTCTGTTGCATTTTGTTGAGTTCCTAATGGGTTTTATGGTGGTTGGGAGTGGACTTTGGGATTTGGAGAAGATCAGGTAGGTTTAGGGTGGTTTTGGAATTGGATCCATGCTTTTTGGGGATTTTCTTCCAGTTTTGGGGGTTATCCCGTTCTTTTTTGGGGTGTTTTTGACATGTTTTGATGTCTCTGTTGGGTTTCGTTGGGTTTTCTGTTGGCATCTTGGTGGAAAAGGGTAAATTGTGGGTTTTGGAGAACTTCAGGTAGGTTTAGGGGGACTTTTGGGGTGGATTCATGGTATTTGGGGTTTTCTTCTGTTTTTTGGGGTGATCCTGTTCTTTTTTGGGGTGTTTTTGACGTGTTTTGGGGTTGTCCGTTGGGTTTTGTTGGGTTCTCGTTGGTCATCATTGTGAAAAAGGGTAAATTGTGGGTTTTGGAGAACATCAGGTAGGCTTAGGGGGACTTTTGGGGTGGATCTATGGCATTTGGGGTTTTCTTCTCTTTTTTGGGGAGATCCTGTTCTTTTTTGTTTGTTTTTTGTTTTTTGTTTTTTTTTTTTTTTTGACATGTTTTTTGTCTCCATTGGGTTTCGTTGGGTTTTCCATGGTCATCATGGTGGAAAAGGGTAAATTTGTGGGTTTTGGAGAACATCAGGTAGGTTTAGGCTGGTTTTGGGATTGGATCTGTGCTTTTTGGGGATTTTCTTCCAGTTTATGGGTGATCCCTTTCTTTTTTGGGGTGTTTTTGACGTGTTTTGGTGTCTCCTTTTGGGTTTTCGTTTGGTTCATGTTGGTCATCATGGTGAAAATTGTAAATTTTTGGGGGGGGAATTTTCTTCCAGTTTTGGGGGTGATTCCGTTCTTGTTTGGGGTGTTTTTGACTTGTTTTGGGGTGTCCGTTGGGTTTTAGTTGGATTCTCGTTGGTCCTTAAGGGAAATGGGAGTGGATTGTGGGTTTTGAAGAAGATCAGGTGAGTTTAGGGTGGTTTTGTGGGGAAATTCATAGTTTTTGGTGTTTTTTCTTCTGATTCAGTTATTTTTTGGGGTGTTTTTGACGTGTTTTGGGGTTTCCGTTGGGTTTCGTTGAGTTCCTAATGGGTTTTATGGTGGTTGGGAGTGGACATTTGGATTTGGAGAACATCAGGTACGTTTAGAGTGGTTTTGGGATTGGATCCGTGCTTTTTGGGGTTTTCTTTGGTTTTGGGGGTGATCCTGTTCTTGTTTGGGGTGTTTTTGACGTGTGTTGGGTTCTCTGTTGGGTTTTCCGTGGTCATCATGGTGGAAAAGTGTAAATTGTGGGTTTTGGAGAACATCAGGTAGGTTTAGGGGGACTTTTGGTGTGGATCTATGGCTTTTGGGGTTTTCTTTCGTTTTTAGGGTTTATCCCGTTCTTGTTTGGGGTGTTTTTGACTTCTTTTGGGGTCTCCGTTGGGTTTCGTTGGGTTTTCCATGGTCATCATGTTGGAAAATTGTAAATTGTGGGTTTTGGAGATCATCAGGTAGGTTTAGGGTGGTTTTGGGGTGGATCTATGATTTTGAAGGATTTTCTTCCAATTTTGGGGGTGATCCCTTTCTTTTTTTTTTTTTTTTTTTTTTTTTTTTTTTTTTTTTGACGTGTTTTGTGGTCTCCGTTGGGTTTCGTTGGGTTTTCCATGGTCATCAATGTGGAAAAGTGTAAATTGTGGGTTTTGGAGAACTTCAGGTTGGTTTAGGGGGATTTTTGGTGTGGATCTATGGCTTTTGGGGTTTTCTTTCGTTGTTGGGGTTGAACCAGTTCTTTTTTGGGGTGTTTTTGACGTTTTTGGGGTCTCCGTTGGGTTTTGTTGGGTTCTCGTTGGTCGTTAAGCTAAACGGGAGTGGATTGTGGGTTTTGAAGAAGATCAGGTAAGTTTAGGGTGATTTGGGAGGGAAATGCATAGTTTTGTTTTTTTTTTCCTTCTGATCCAGTTCTTTTTTGGGGTGTTTTTGACGTGTTTTGGGGTTTCCGTTGCGTTTTGTTGAGTTCCTAATGGGTTTTATGGTGGGTGGGAGTGGATTTTGGGATTTGGAGAAGATCAGGTAGGTTTAAGGGTTTTCTTGGGGTTAAATCACGTATTTTCTTCTGATCCGGTTTGCTTTTGGGGTGTTTTTGAGGTGTTTTGGGGTTTCTGTTGCATTTTGTTGAGTTCCTAATGGGTTTTATGGTGGTTGGGAGTGGACTTTGGGATTTGGAGAAGATCAGGTAGGTTTAGGGTGGTTTTGGAATTGGATCCATGCTTTTTGGGGATTTTCTTCCAGTTTTGGGGGTTATCCCGTTCTTTTTTGGGGTGTTTTTGACATGTTTTGATGTCTCTGTTGGGTTTCGTTGGGTTTTCTGTTGGCATCTTGGTGGAAAAGGGTAAATTGTGGGTTTTGGAGAACTTCAGGTAGGTTTAGGGGGACTTTTGGGGTGGATTCATGGTATTTGGGGTTTTCTTCTGTTTTTTGGGGTGATCCTGTTCTTTTTTGGGGTGTTTTTGACGTGTTTTGGGGTTGTCCGTTGGGTTTTGTTGGGTTCTCGTTGGTCATCATTGTGAAAAAGGGTAAATTGTGGGTTTTGGAGAACATCAGGTAGGCTTAGGGGGACTTTTGGGGTGGATCTATGGCATTTGGGGTTTTCTTCTCTTTTTTGGGGAGATCCTGTTCTTTTTTGTTTGTTTTTTGTTTTTTGTTTTTTTTTTTTTTTTGACATGTTTTTTGTCTCCATTGGGTTTCGTTGGGTTTTCCATGGTCATCATGGTGGAAAAGGGTAAATTTGTGGGTTTTGGAGAACATCAGGTAGGTTTAGGCTGGTTTTGGGATTGGATCTGTGCTTTTTGGGGATTTTCTTCCAGTTTATGGGTGATCCCTTTCTTTTTTGGGGTGTTTTTGACGTGTTTTGGTGTCTCCTTTTGGGTTTTCGTTTGGTTCATGTTGGTCATCATGGTGAAAATTGTAAATTTTTGGGGGGGGAATTTTCTTCCAGTTTTGGGGGTGATCCCGTTCTTTTTTGGGGTGTTTTTGACATGTTTTGGGGTCTCTGTTGGGTTTTGTTGGGTTCTTGTTTTTCATCATGTTGGAAAAGTTTAACTTGCGTGTTTTGGAGAACATCAGGTAGGTTTAGTGTCGTTTTGGGGTGGATCTATGTTTTTTGGGGATTTTCTTCCAGTTTTGGGGGTGATTCCGTTCTTGTTTGGGGTGTTTTTGACTTGTTTTGGGGTGTCCGTTGGGTTTTAGTTGGATTCTCGTTGGTCCTTAAGGGAAATGGGAGTGGATTGTGGGTTTTGAAGAAGATCAGGTGAGTTTAGGGTGGTTTTGTGGGGAAATTCATAGTTTTTGGTGTTTTTTCTTCTGATTCAGTTATTTTTTGGGGTGTTTTTGACGTGTGTTGGGTTCTCTGTTGGGTTTTCCGTGGTCATCATGGTGGAAAAGTGTAAATTGTGGGTTTTGGAGAACATCAGGTAGGTTTAGGGGGACTTTTGGTGTGGATCTATGGCTTTTGGGGTTTTCTTTCGTTTTTAGGGTTTATCCCGTTCTTGTTTGGGGTGTTTTTGACTTCTTTTGGGGTCTCCGTTGGGTTTCGTTGGGTTTTCCATGGTCATCATGGTGGAAAATTGTAAATTGTGGGTTTTGGAGATCATCAGGTAGGTTTAGGGTGGTTTTGGGGTGGATCTATGATTTTGAAGGATTTTCTTCCAATTTTGGGGGTGATCCCTTTCTTTTTTTTTTTTTTTTTTTTTTTTTTTTTTTTTTTTTTGACGTGTTTTGTGGTCTCCGTTGGGTTTCGTTGGGTTTTCCATGGTCATCAATGTGGAAAAGTGTAAATTGTGGGTTTTGGAGAACTTCAGGTTGGTTTAGGGGGATTTTTGGTGTGGATCTATGGCTTTTGGGGTTTTCTTTCGTTGTTGGGGTTGAACCAGTTCTTTTTTGGGGTGTTTTTGACGTTTTTGGGGTCTCCGTTGGGTTTTGTTGTGTTCTCGTTGGTCGTTAAGCTAAACGGGAGTGGATTGTGGGTTTTGAAGAAGATCAGGTAAGTTTAGGGTGATTTGGGAGGGAAATGCATAGTTTTGTTTTTTTTTTCCTTCTGATCCAGTTCTTTTTTGGGGTGTTTTTGACGTGTTTTGGGGTTTCCGTTGCGTTTTGTTGAGTTCCTAATGGGTTTTATGGTGGGTGGGAGTGGATTTTGGGATTTGGAGAAGATCAGGTAGGTTTAAGGGTTTTCTTGGGGTTAAATCACGTATTTTCTTCTGATCCGGTTTGCTTTTGGGGTGTTTTTGAGGTGTTTTGGGGTTTCTGTTGCATTTTGTTGAGTTCCTAATGGGTTTTATGGTGGTTGGGAGTGGACTTTGGGATTTGGAGAAGATCAGGTAGGTTTAGGGTGGTTTTGGAATTGGATCCATGCTTTTTGGGGATTTTCTTCCAGTTTTGGGGGTTATCCCGTTCTTTTTTGGGGTGTTTTTGACATGTTTTGATGTCTCTGTTGGGTTTCGTTGGGTTTTCTGTTGGCATCTTGGTGGAAAAGGGTAAATTGTGGGTTTTGGAGAACTTCAGGTAGGTTTAGGGGGACTTTTGGGGTGGATTCATGGTATTTGGGGTTTTCTTCTGTTTTTTGGGGTGATCCTGTTCTTTTTTGGGGTGTTTTTGACGTGTTTTGGTGTCTCCTTTTGGGTTTTCGTTTGGTTCATGTTGGTCATCATGGTGAAAATTGTAAATTTTTGGGGGGGGGAATTTTCTTCCAGTTTTGGGGGTGATCCCGTTCTTTTTTGGGGTGTTTTTGACATGTTTTGGGGTCTCTGTTGGGTTTTGTTGGGTTCTTGTTTTTCATCATGTTGGAAAAGTTTAACTTGCGTGTTTTGGAGAACATCAGGTAGGTTTAGTGTCGTTTTGGGGTGGATCTATGTTTTTTGGGGATTTTCTTCCAGTTTTGGGGGTGATTCCGTTCTTGTTTGGGGTGTTTTTGACTTGTTTTGGGGTGTCCGTTGGGTTTTAGTTGGATTCTCGTTGGTCCTTAAGGGAAATGGGAGTGGATTGTGGGTTTTGAAGAAGATCAGGTGAGTTTAGGGTGGTTTTGTGGGGAAATTCATAGTTTTTGGTGTTTTTTCTTCTGATTCAGTTATTTTTTGGGGTGTTTTTGACGTGTTTTGGGGTTTCCGTTGGGTTTCGTTGAGTTCCTAATGGGTTTTATGGTGGTTGGGAGTGGACATTTGGATTTGGAGAACATCAGGTACGTTTAGAGTGGTTTTGGGATTGGATCCGTGCTTTTTGGGGTTTTCTTTGGTTTTGGGGGTGATCCTGTTCTTGTTTGGGGTGTTTTTGACGTGTGTTGGGTTCTCTGTTGGGTTTTCCGTGGTCATCATGGTGGAAAAGTGTAAATTGTGGGTTTTGGAGAACATCAGGTAGGTTTAGGGGGACTTTTGGTGTGGATCTATGGCTTTTGGGGTTTTCTTTCGTTTTTAGGGTTTATCCCGTTCTTGTTTGGGGTGTTTTTGACTTCTTTTGGGGTCTCCGTTGGGTTTCGTTGGGTTTTCCATGGTCATCATGTTGGAAAATTGTAAATTGTGGGTTTTGGAGATCATCAGGTAGGTTTAGGGTGGTTTTGGGGTGGATCTATGATTTTGAAGGATTTTCTTCCAATTTTGGGGGTGATCCCTTTCTTTTTTTTTTTTTTTTTTTTTTTTTTTTTTTGACGTGTTTTGTGGTCTCCGTTGGGTTTCGTTGGGTTTTCCATGGTCATCAATGTGGAAAAGTGTAAATTGTGGGTTTTGGAGAACTTCAGGTTGGTTTAGGGGGATTTTTGGTGTGGATCTATGGCTTTTGGGGTTTTCTTTCGTTGTTGGGGTTGAACCAGTTCTTTTTTGGGGTGTTTTTGACGTTTTTGGGGTCTCCGTTGGGTTTTGTTGGGTTCTCGTTGGTCGTTAAGCTAAACGGGAGTGGATTGTGGGTTTTGAAGAAGATCAGGTAAGTTTAGGGTGATTTGGGAGGGAAATGCATAGTTTTGTTTTTTTTTTCCTTCTGATCCAGTTCTTTTTTGGGGTGTTTTTGACGTGTTTTGGGGTTTCCGTTGCGTTTTGTTGAGTTCCTAATGGGTTTTATGGTGGGTGGGAGTGGATTTTGGGATTTGGAGAAGATCAGGTAGGTTTAAGGGTTTTCTTGGGGTTAAATCACGTATTTTCTTCTGATCCGGTTTGCTTTTGGGGTGTTTTTGAGGTGTTTTGGGGTTTCTGTTGCATTTTGTTGAGTTCCTAATGGGTTTTATGGTGGTTGGGAGTGGACTTTGGGATTTGGAGAAGATCAGGTAGGTTTAGGGTGGTTTTGGAATTGGATCCATGCTTTTTGGGGATTTTCTTCCAGTTTTGGGGGTTATCCCGTTCTTTTTTGGGGTGTTTTTGACATGTTTTGATGTCTCTGTTGGGTTTCGTTGGGTTTTCTGTTGGCATCTGGGTGGAAAAGGGTAAATTGTGGGTTTTGGAGAACTTCAGGTAGGTTTAGGGGGACTTTTGGGGTGGATTCATGGTATTTGGGGTTTTCTTCTGTTTTTTGGGGTGATCCTGTTCTTTTTTGGGGTGTTTTTGACGTGTTTTGGGGTTGTCCGTTGGGTTTTGTTGGGTTCTCGTTGGTCATCATTGTGAAAAAGGGTAAATTGTGGGTTTTGGAGAACATCAGGTAGGCTTAGGGGGACTTTTGGGGTGGATCTATGGCATTTGGGGTTTTCTTCTCTTTTTTGGGGAGATCCTGTTCTTTTTTGGTTTTGTTTTTTTTTTTTTTTTTTTTGACATGTTTTTTGTCTCCATTGGGTTTCGTTGGGTTTTCCATGGTCATCATGGTGGAAAAGGGTAAATTTGTGGGTTTTGGAGAACATCAGGTAGGTTTAGGCTGGTTTTGGGATTGGATCTGTGCTTTTGGGGGATTTTCTTCCAGTTTATGGGTGATCCCTTTCTTTTTTGGGGTGTTTTTGACGTGTTTTGGTGTCTCCTTTTGGGTTTTCGTTTGGTTCATGTTGGTCATCATGGTGAAAATTGTAAATTTTTTGGGGGGGAATTTTCTTCCAGTTTTGGGGGTGATCCCGTTCTTTTTTGGGGTGTTTTTGACATGTTTTGGGGTCTCTGTTGGGTTTTGTTGGGTTCTTGTTTTTCATCATGTTGGAAAAGTTTAACTTGCGTGTTTTGGAGAACATCAGGTAGGTTTAGTGTCGTTTTGGGGTGGATCTATGTTTTTTGGGGATTTTCTTCCAGTTTTGGGGGTGATTCCGTTCTTGTTTGGGGTGTTTTTGACTTGTTTTGGGGTGTCCGTTGGGTTTTAGTTGGATTCTCGTTGGTCCTTAAGGGAAATGGGAGTGGATTGTGGGTTTTGAAGAAGATCAGGTGAGTTTAGGGTGGTTTTGTGGGGAAATTCATAGTTTTTGGTGTTTTTTCTTCTGATTCAGTTATTTTTTGGGGTGTTTTTGACGTGTTTTGGGGTTTCCGTTGGGTTTCGTTGAGTTCCTAATGGGTTTTATGGTGGTTGGGAGTGGACATTTGGATTTGGAGAACATCAGGTACGTTTAGAGTGGTTTTGGGATTGGATCCATGCTTTTTGGGGTTTTCTTTGGTTTTGGGGGTGATCCTGTTCTTGTTTGGGGTGTTTTTGACGTGTGTTGGGTTCTCTGTTGGGTTTTCCGTGGTCATCATGGTGGAAAAGTGTAAATTGTGGGTTTTGGAGAACATCAGGTAGGTTTAGGGGTACTTTTGGTGTGGATCTATGGCTTTTGGGGTTTTCTTTCGTTTTTAGGGTTTATCCCGTTCTTGTTTGGGGTGTTTTTGACTTCTTTTGGGTCTCCGTTGGGTTTCGTTGGGTTTTCCATGGTCATCATGTTGGAAAATTGTAAATTGTGGGTTTTGGAGATCATCAGGTAGGTTTAGGGTGGTTTTGGGGTGGATCTATGATTTTGAAGGATTTTCTTCCAATTTTGGGGGTGATCCCTTTCTTTTTTTTTTTTTTTTTTTTTTGACGTGTTTTGTGGTCTCCGTTGGGTTTCGTTGGGTTTTCCATGGTCATCAATGTGGAAAAGTGTAAATTGTGGGTTTTGGAGAACTTCAGGTTGGTTTAGGGGGATTTTTGGTGTGGATCTATGGCTTTTGGGGTTTTCTTTCGTTGTTGGGGTTGAACCAGTTCTTTTTTGGGGTGTTTTTGACGTTTTTGGGGTCTCCGTTGGGTTTTGTTGGGTTCTCGTTGGTCGTTAAGCTAAACGGGAGTGGATTGTGGGTTTTGAAGAAGATCAGGTAAGTTTAGGGTGATTTGGGAGGGAAATGCATAGTTTTGTTTTTTTTTTCCTTCTGATCCAGTTCTTTTTTGGGGTGTTTTTTGACGTGTTTTGGGGTTTCCGTTGCGTTTTGTTGAGTTCCTAATGGGTTTTATGGTGGGTGGGAGTGGATTTTGGGATTTGGAGAAGATCAGGTAGGTTTAAGGGTTTTCTTGGGGTTAAATCACGTATTTTCTTCTGATCCGGTTTGCTTTTGGGGTGTTTTTGAGGTGTTTTGGGGTTTCTGTTGCATTTTGTTGAGTTCCTAATGGGTTTTATGGTGGTTGGGAGTGGACTTTGGGATTTGGAGAAGATCAGGTAGGTTTAGGGTGGTTTTGGAATTGGATCCATGCTTTTTGGGGATTTTCTTCCAGTTTTGGGGGTTATCCCGTTCTTTTTTGGGGTGTTTTTGACATGTTTTGATGTCTCTGTTGGGTTTCGTTGGGTTTTCTGTTGGCATCTGGGTGGAAAAGGGTAAATTGTGGGTTTTGGAGAACTTCAGGTAGGTTTAGGGGGACTTTTGGGGTGGATTCATGGTATTTGGGGTTTTCTTCTGTTTTTTGGGGTGATCCTGTTCTTTTTTGGGGTGTTTTTGACGTGTTTTGGGGTTGTCCGTTGGGTTTTGTTGGGTTCTCGTTGGTCATCATTGTGAAAAAGGGTAAATTGTGGGTTTTGGAGAACATCAGGTAGGCTTAGGGGGACTTTTGGGGTGGATCTATGGCATTTGGGGTTTTCTTCTCTTTTTTGGGGAGATCCTGTTCTTTTTTTTTTTTTGACATGTTTTTTGTCTCCATTGGGTTTCGTTGGGTTTTCCATGGTCATCATGGTGGAAAAGGGTAAATTTGTGGGTTTTGGAGAACATCAGGTAGGTTTAGGCTGGTTTTGGGATTGGATCTGTGCTTTTTGGGGATTTTCTTCCAGTTTATGGGTGATCCCGTTCTTTTTTGGGGTGTTTTTGACATGTTTTGGGGTCTCTGTTGGGTTTTGTTGGGTTCTTGTTTTTCATCATGTTGGAAAAGTTTAACTTGCGTGTTTTGGAGAACATCAGGTAGGTTTAGTGTCGTTTTGGGGTGGATCTATGTTTTTTGGGGATTTTCTTCCAGTTTTGGGGGTGATTCCGTTCTTGTTTGGGGTGTTTTTGACTTGTTTTGGGGTGTCCGTTGGGTTTTAGTTGGATTCTCGTTGGTCCTTAAGGGAAATGGGAGTGGATTGTGGGTTTTGAAGAAGATCAGGTGAGTTTAGGGTGGTTTTGTGGGGAAATTCATAGTTTTTGGTGTTTTTTCTTCTGATTCAGTTATTTTTTGGGGTGTTTTTGACGTGTTTTGGGGTTTCCGTTGGGTTTCGTTGAGTTCCTAATGGGTTTTATGGTGGTTGGGAGTGGACATTTGGATTTGGAGAACATCAGGTACGTTTAGAGTGGTTTTGGGATTGGATCCGTGCTTTTTGGGGTTTTCTTTGGTTTTGGGGGTGATCTTGTTCTTGTTTGGGGTGTTTTTGACGTGTGTTGGGTTCTCTGTTGGGTTTTCCGTGGTCATCATGGTGGAAAAGTGTAAATTGTGGGTTTTGGAGAACATCAGGTAGGTTTAGGGGGACTTTTGGTGTGGATCTATGGCTTTTGGGGTTTTCTTTCGTTTTTAGGGTTTATCCCGTTCTTGTTTGGGGTGTTTTTGACTTCTTTTGGGGTCTCCGTTGGGTTTCGTTGGGTTTTCCATGGTCATCATGTTGGAAAATTGTAAATTGTGGGTTTTGGAGATCATCAGGTAGGTTTAGGGTGGTTTTGGGGTGGATCTATGATTTTGAAGGATTTTCTTCCAATTTTGGGGGTGATCCCTTTCTTTTTTTTTTTTTTTTTTTTTTTTTTGACGTGTTTTGTGGTCTCCGTTGGGTTTCGTTGGGTTTTCCATGGTCATCAATGTGGAAAAGTGTAAATTGTGGGTTTTGGAGAACTTCAGGTTGGTTTAGGGGGATTTTTGGTGTGGATCTATGGCTTTTGGGGTTTTCTTTCGTTGTTGGGGTTGAACCAGTTCTTTTTTGGGGTGTTTTTGACGTTTTTGGGGTCTCCGTTGGGTTTTGTTGGGTTCTCGTTGGTCGTTAAGCTAAACGGGAGTGGATTGTGGGTTTTGAAGAAGATCAGGTAAGTTTAGGGTGATTTGGGAGGGAAATGCATAGTTTTGTTTTGTTTTTCCTTCTGATCCAGTTCTTTTTTGGGGTGTTTTTGACGTGTTTTGGGGTTTCCGTTGCGTTTTGTTGAGTTCCTAATGGGTTTTATGGTGGGTGCGAGTGGATTTTGGGATTTGGAGAAGATCAGGTAGGTTTAAGGGTTTCTTGGGGTTAAATCACGTATTTTCTTCTGATCCGGTTTGCTTTTGGGGTGTTTTTGAGGTGTTTTGGGGTTTCTGTTGCATTTTGTTGAGTTCCTAATGGGTTTTATGGTGGTTGGGAGTGGACTTTGGGATTTGGAGAAGATCAGGTAGGTTTAGGGTGGTTTTGGAATTGGATCCATGCTTTTTGGGGATTTTCTTCCAGTTTTGGGGGTTATCCCGTTCTTTTTTGGGGTGTTTTTGACGTGTTTTGGTGTCTCCTTTTGGGTTTTCGTTTGGTTCATGTTGGTCATCATGGTGAAAATTGTAAATTTTTGGGGGGGGAATTTTCTTCCAGTTTTGGGGGTGATCCCGTTCTTTTTTGGGGTGTTTTTGACATGTTTTGGGGTCTCTGTTGGGTTTTGTTGGGTTCTTGTTTTTCATCATGTTGGAAAAGTTTAACTTGCGTGTTTTGGAGAACATCAGGTAGGTTTAGTGTCGTTTTGGGGTGGATCTATGTTTTTTGGGGATTTTCTTCCAGTTTTGGGGGTGATTCCGTTCTAGTTTGGGGTGTTTTTGACTTGTTTTGGGGTGTCCGTTGGGTTTTAGTTGGATTCTCGTTGGTCCTTAAGGGAAATGGGAGTGGATTGTGGGTTTTGAAGAAGATCAGGTGAGTTTAGGGTGGTTTTGTGGGGAAATTCATAGTTTTTGGTGTTTTTTCTTCTGATTCAGTTATTTTTTGGGGTGTTTTTGACGTGTTTTGGGGTTTCCGTTGGGTTTCGTTGAGTTCCTAATGGGTTTTATGGTGGTTGGGAGTGGACATTTGGATTTGGAGAACATCAGGTACGTTTAGAGTGGTTTTGGGATTGGATCCGTGCTTTTTGGGGTTTTCTTTGGTTTTGGGGGTGATCCTGTTCTTGTTTGGGGTGTTTTTGACGTGTGTTGGGTTCTCTGTTGGGTTTTCCGTGGTCATCATGGTGGAAAAGTGTAAATTGTGGGTTTTGGAGAACATCAGGTAGGTTTAGGGGGACTTTTGGTGTGGATCTATGGCTTTTGGGGTTTTCTTTCGTTTTTAGGGTTTATCCCGTTCTTGTTTGGGGTGTTTTTGACTTCTTTTGGGGTCTCCGTTGGGTTTCGTTGGGTTTTCCATGGTCATCATGTTGGAAAATTGTAAATTGTGGGTTTTGGAGATCATCAGGTAGGTTTAGGGTGGTTTTGGGGTGGATCTATGATTTTGAAGGATTTTCTTCCAATTTTGGGGGTGATCCCTTTCTTTTTTTTTTTTTTTTTTTTTTTTTGACGTGTTTTGTGGTCTCCGTTGGGTTTCGTTGGGTTTTCCATGGTCATCAATGTGGAAAAGTGTAAATTGTGGGTTTTGGAGAACTTCAGGTTGGTTTAGGGGGATTTTTGGTGTGGATCTATGGCTTTTGGGGTTTTCTTTCGTTGTTGGGGTTGAACCAGTTCTTTTTTGGGGTGTTTTTGACGTTTTTGGGGTCTCCGTTGGGTTTTGTTGGGTTCTCGTTGGTCGTTAAGCTAAACGGGAGTGGATTGTGGGTTTTGAAGAAGATCAGGTAAGTTTAGGGTGATTTGGGAGGGAAATGCATAGTTTTGTTTTTTTTTTCCTTCTGATCCAGTTCTTTTTTGGGGTGTTTTTGACGTGTTTTGGGGTTTCCGTTGCGTTTTGTTGAGTTCCTAATGGGTTTTATGGTGGGTGGGAG